>NC_048893.1:149470879-149770879 GCF_011077185.1 Oxyura jamaicensis | reverse complement strand
AGAAGAAGACACCTTGGGAGGCAAATCTGGTGACTCTTACAGATAATTGAACCATGCAGAACAGTTTTTTTTTTTTTTCTTTTAACTCCATAAAAGGTTCATAGACTGCAAATAAAACCTTGTGTTTTCCAGTTCGTGCATTTAAGGGACTCTGCACCCCCCCTTGGAGCCTTGGTTGCTGTGAGGTCCCCAAACACAAGCTCTGAAGTGAGGGATCAGGGGAATTAGGATAGAGTCACTGGAAGAAGAAACTCTTAATGAACATTTAGGCTTTTTTTTTTTCTCCTTTTCAGTTAGCTTCTTTTAGAGCTGAGTAAGCCTTTTGTTTTCCAACTTTTCCTTGTCCAGAGGCTATGGTTTCGCAGAGCAGGAAACCTCACTTTAAGACTCCTAATACCATATTAAAACTGCAGTTTTTCTACAATACTAAGCACCGATCTACTGTGAAGTTACTTTGCAATTCAAAAATATTCTGATGAGGTAACTTTGTCCCAGCTGGGCACCTCACTCTGACTTTGGCAGATCAGCTCTTGCATGTCCTTCCACAGTCAGTGTAAAGCTGCTGTGAATTCTCTATCAGCTGCTCTGATTCATTTGACAGAAGTGCAGTCACGTTCCTGCTCCTGACCTGGACTCAGCTGGCAGCCAGCTGCGTGGGTTTACCTAGAGTAAATGTTTGTTTTTAAAGTTCTGGAAGATTTGAATATGTGAAATTGGAAGGGAGGTGGATTAGCTGGCAGGTGTTACTTTGGAGGTGTTGGGTTTTTTGTATGGTGCCACAGATGCTGAGATAAGTTGCAAGCAATAAACTCTATCCTACAGAGATTAGTGTTTAATTAAACCATGAGTGACAAAAATAAACTGTCCCTCAGTGTGTAGAAGAACAAGCTGGTGGCAACGTGGTAGGGAATTTCTTCAGCAGCACGGTCAAGGTCACTTAGCTCAATGCCTGTGCTGTCGTGATTGTACCGTCTTTGGCCCTGGGTATTTTTGAGGCAGTGGTCTTCAACACGTTTCACCACCACAGCACAGAGCACTGCCCAGCCACTAGAGCAGGTCCTTGTGAGCCTGGCTGCCACTGAGCTCCGTGGCACTGCTGCAGTCAGGGGCTGTCGGGATTCAAGCCAACTCATTCGTATCTGAATTTTGTGCGTCAGCTCTTTTAGATTTACAGGTAGCAGGGAATGAAGATGAGACAAAAGTGTGCTCTGCATTCATCAGAGGGTGACAAAACGTCCTACAGAAAATAAGGACCTTTGGATGAAAGCGTTGTAGACGTCATCAGGCTAGTGAAAGCCCCTAGCTACTCAGGTGTTTTGTGGGAGCTCCTCTGAGAGGAAAAGCCCCCATCCACCGTGAGCGAGCTGTTTTCCCCTCGTGAGTAGGATGCTGGATTTTATCAGCTCTGTGATAAATAGCAGTTCAGCCTGCTTCCTCTGACTTGGATCAAACTGAAGCTGGTGCTCTGTAAAAGAGCTGTGAAGGGACCAAGGCAAGGGGAAGACCACTCGTAACCATTGGTGATGACTCTGTGGTTTTAATTTAGTTAAACACCTATAAACTTTTAGCACTTGGCTCAAAGAAGCTCAGATTGTGCACATTATTGAAAGCATTTCTGGCTTGCTCAAAGGCTTCTGAACTGTTTGAATCTGCGTTTGGAGGCAGATTGTTTGCTACCAAACATCTGAAGGGCTGGAAACCCTTTGACCCAGTTATAGATTCTGGCAGGTCTGATTTGTTTCTTTATACAACCCACCCATTTCTCATACTACATTTCCTAACGGCAGCAGATCTCAGTGAGAAAGTTTTTTAACAAGATGTGAATTGATGCTGACACCAATAGCCAACTGCAGAAAATTGGAATTTACTGCATTTTTCACAGCCAGAGGTTCTGGCCATGAAACTGAGCTGATTCGCAGCGCTTTTACTGCATGGCATCACAAGATCAGCAACAGCATGCTGTGGCCAGCGTTTCCCACCCGCGTGGGAAGCCTGATCCCTGTGCTGTGCTGCTACCAGCTCAGTGAAGCATCCCAGGAATCCCATCAGTTGCCCCAGCTGTGCTGAGCCCTCTGTTGATGGCACTGTGTTCCTGGACCAAGTGACAATACCCACTCGAGGCCCTGTGCCTCAAGGAGATGAAGGATGGCCTTGGTGGATGGAGGCAGGCAGGCACAGGGCTCTGCCTGCTTGTGCAGCAGGGGAGGAAGAGGAGGGAAAAGGATCAGGCAGCCACTTGAAGTGGGAGAGAACGGTGCACATAAGCTTGTCCT
Source organism: Oxyura jamaicensis (assembly GCF_011077185.1). NCBI lineage: Eukaryota > Metazoa > Chordata > Aves > Anseriformes > Anatidae > Oxyura > Oxyura jamaicensis. The sequence goes on along the minus strand of NC_048893.1, from coordinate 149,768,606 downwards.
GTTAGCACGTGCCAGGAGGAGAGCATCAGGCACTCTGGTACTGGGAACCGGGACTCCTCGGCCAGCTTGTCCCTCAGCAGGGCTCTGGGTGCAAGGCCAGGAATTCCCAACCCTTTTTGGTACTCCATATGGGAGCAATATCCCAGTATCTTAAAGCTGGCTCCTATTTTCAGGGGCCTGAGAGATTTTTTGGAAAGGAGGAAGAGGTGTGGGCAGTGCAGACAGAGCATGGCATGCTCTGTTAGCATCTGGCCAGCTGAACCCAAGAAGTCAGTCACTCTGCTCCTTCATTTATGTAAGCTGTCTAATAGCCTAGTCATTTGGGCAATCACAAGCTATGTTTTCCAGCCAAAAAACAGAGCTCATCTTTCCACACCCATTTAAGTGTTTGTATTTCAGGTTTCCACACTGGTTTCTGACAGAAATTTCTGACAATTCAGACAGAAGGAGGCAAGTGGAGAGCCATAAATTTCCCCCTCTTGTTCGATCACTAAGGCACTGCAGAGAGCAATGCCAGGGCAAGCCAGGATAGCCATTTCTACCCCAGGAAGCCCTATTAGGAAGTGTGAATTGGTGTTTTGGGTCTTATCCATGTGCTGGAAAGAAAAAGCATTACGTACTTTCAAGAAATGTAGGCAGACTCATCTTCTCACCGGGAAGCCAATAATTTGACTCCCTGTTCGAAGGCACTTCTGAGGAAAGCTGCTGCCGCTCAGTTCTGCCAGATGTGGCTGCGAAATGTGTGCCTGGCAATTTGCAAGAAAGCTCTTAGATCTTAGCATATGAAAGGAGCAGGCTCAATCAGGATTCATGGGAGCCAGTTTGAAAACCTGTAATAAAAAGCACTCAGAGAGGTGTTAGGCAGATGAGCTAAATGCTGATTTATTAACCATTTTTTGTTTGGGAAATAGTACTTGTGGTCAGGAAGAACAGCCTGATAAATGGTTTGTGTAAACAAAGCTGCGATCCTTATCTGCCTTCTCAAATGCACGCGTGCTGACGATTCAGCTGGTTCCTCATGTCTGGTGGTGGCTTGTCTGGGAGGCAGAGGTTTGGAAACGTCTTTGTACAGTGTGCAGCAAGGAGGTATGTATTTGGGGTACAAATCTCACAGTCACACCTTGTGGAGTCCTGAGACTAAGTCCCGGTGACACTAGGTAGGCCTTGGTGCATTTAACTTCATTTTAAGGAGACAATTTGTATTACTGAAGTCATTTTTGGGTACATCTGGAGATTAGAGATCTGCTTCATCCAAATGTGTTTGAAGTGATGGGAAAGGAATAACCAGTCCCTGATTAGTGGCACTCAGAGCCGCATTAGGGTCATCTCAGTGGCCCTACCAGCTGGGATGTGCCTGGGATCACCGCTGTGGAGGGGCCACCACAGGGTGAGAAATCACAGAATCATGGTATCACATAATGGATGAGGCTGGAAGGAACCTTAAAGATCACCCAGTTCCACCCCCCTGCCATGGGCACCTCCCACCAGACCAGGTTGCCCAAGGCCCCATCCAGCCTGGCCTTGAACACCTCCAGGGATGGGGCACCCACAGCTTCTCTGTTCTCTTCTCAGCCACAATGTCATGGTGTTCTCAGTACAGGTGTCCATGCCAAGTTGTTACTTGCTCTGATCTCTTCCTATTTAAAAAAGCATTGCAACGCACACTTGATGTGGATTGGGTTTCTCCCACAACAGAGATAGCTTCCCTAAGGCTGGTGGGGCTCCGGGTAGCTCTGGTGGCTTCAGCAGCACATGTCCTCTGCTCTGAACAGTGTCCCTGCAACACTTACTGCCTGGCAGGACAACTGCAGCAGTATCTGTAATGGGCAGGGTGCTGGGAGGCACTGCATAATAAGCACTGTGGGAGAGGAAGAGTGTGTTTGGCTTCTACTGACTCTTGTATTTCACCTGCAAAATGTTTGTCTTACGGAAAAGGTAGTTTCAGTGGGGAATGATTAAGGTATCGCTTAATACTAGAACTGTGGTTAGTAGTGCTCTTAAAATGTCCAAAGGATCTAAGTGCTTAAAGATGAGCTGTAGTACCCAGGAGGGAGACGCTGTCCCTAAGCCTGTAACAGAAGGTCACGCTCTCAAATATCATTTGCTGCAACTGAATTTTTTTGCTGCAATTGAAAGGCTGCAATTTTATGTTTTTATGTTGACCTGGAAAGAAATCTGCATTGAGATACCTTTCCCTCCTTTGCCTTGCCATCATCCCCATCAGATTTTTGTGCCTTCTGCTGGCATTTGTGGAGGGCCGAGGGTAGTATGGGCTGACCCGAGATATCCTTTCATTCATTTTTCAGTGATGTGCACTGAGTAGCTTGCATAATTGGAAAACCCAACATAGCTGCTTGCGTGGGCTCTGGTGGCCTTTTTTAGTATTATATAATGTATTTTCTGAGTTTCTTATCAGGTAAAAAGTCGGTCACCTCCTCTTTGCTTGCAGTTGTACACTTGCGTTATGGTGAAAAGGAAGGGACTATTTGTAGACAAGTGGGAAATGAGCTTATTATAGAACAGTATCTCCACTATTCAGCCTGATTTTCAGTAGCATTAGACCTCCCCACACTAAGTGGAGCAAGAACACATAATGTGTAGGGAAAACAGCTTCTGCATTTTCTGTAGAATCAGCTCTTGATGAAAATTTGTGGGGATCTATTCCCTGAGCTGTCGCTTGTCACCGGCAGATAGACTCCGTGTCCAAACAGTGACCCATGAAGACAAGGACTAAGAAGAGTGATTTAGCCATCGATGCACAACAAATGAGCAGCTTCTTCCCCCTCAGTAAGCTGAGTGTTGTTATTCAAAACATACCCCGCAGGGAGAGCTCTCTTCTCTGCTGCTGTGCTTTGGGCTGCTGAAGTAGTAAGACGCCATCTGATGGGTTGGGTGTTTGGTTTTTTTCAGTCATCTGTGTGTTTGGATGCTCTTTGAGCAGGGGAGGTTCTTTTCTTACTTACTTGGGATTTGTGTGTAAAGGAGCTGGGGAAAAGAGTGGTGTAGTGTAGGGATTGCTGTGGAGACAAGGCAGAGAGCTGGAGTGGAGTGGAGGACAGTTTTAGTAGGTAGATGTGAAACCATCCTGTTCCTCCCTTCCTGGCCCCACACCTAGCTTTAGCTTTCCCTGCCCTTCTGCTGTGCATCACAGCCCATGTAGGTATGTATCATCCCCAGTGGGAAAAGCATCTCTGTTCCACGGGGCAGCATTTGTGTGGGAATAAAGAACCAAAGCAGGGAGAATGGTTGGAACGAGGGGCGGTGCCTGGCCATCACGTCTGGATTTTCTTAGGGTTTTACCTCTTCCAGCAGGACTCATCTGCTTATAGCACAGGTTGCCTCTGCTGAGCCAGCAGCTGCAGAGAGGCTGTTGCTTTTGGGGATCCCCCTTCTCTCCCTCTTTGCCTCTCTAGCAAGATGCTGAGCAAGATGTAAAAACCCACAAACTTTAAAAAAAAAAAAAAAAAAAAAAAAAGGCTTTGGCAAAAGCTAATTAAGGGGAATGTTCCTGATGTCGTGCGTGTGGCTGGCTTGAGGAGATGCTGTGCAAGCAGCCAGTGCTGGCTGAGCTGAAGAAGGGCCAGGGGGTCAACTTTTAGGAAATAAGGACCCGACTGTTCAACGAGCAACCACACTAAATATTAGCTGAAGTTCACAGAGTCAGTGGAAGCACTCACTGTGACTTCGGTAGGCTCAGGGTCAGCCTTTGAATAGCTAGCTGGTGGATACAAGCTTGGCAAGGAGTATTTCAGCCAACTGATGTGTAGCCTTGAGATCAGAAAAGCAATTTTCTATTTAAAAATAACAGCCTGCAATGATGTCCTTAATATTTATCTTGGCACTACAACAGAAAGGTACCAAACTGCTGAAGTCCATTAGATTAAATCAAACGGAAAGACATAAAAAAGGGCCAAGGCAATGCCAGAGAGTCAGAGAATAATGCATAAAGCAAGAATTCTCCTAGAGATAATTACCGAACACTGCGTCGTTCCTGGCAGCAGCACAGATTCGTCTGGCTTTGACGTTTCTGGGATTGTGTGCAAATGCTCAGCGTGAACCGTTCGGGATGGGATGCTGCCTGCCGGCTGCACGGGCGGAGGGCTGCTTTCACGCGCTTCCCACCAGTGCAGCACTACTGCCTTGGACTTCAAATGCTTGTGGTTTTCGGCTGGGGGCACTTTGCTATGTGCCACGTTGAGCAGAGCATTAGAGGCTGGAAAGTTTTATTTACAGCCTCTCAGAGGAAAGCCCAGTGGGGAGAGCTGCTGGATGGAGAGGACATGGGTGAAGGGGAGGGGAGGGAGCAGCGCAGGGGGGGCCGACAGAAGCTTTGTGGGGAGAGAAAATGGGCTTTTGTCATCGGGTAATTCAGAAACTGTAGCCTTGTAATGTTCATACATACATACCCCTGTTGTTGCTGGCAGTATAGACCCTTTCTCAGGTTTGTGTTTCATAGTTTTGACTATGGCAGCATTTATTTAATGTAGTGCTTTTGCAAAACAGGCAATGCTAATTGCAGCTACCATTGACACAGCCCGACTTCCTACCCCAGTGTAGCCCTTGGTTTCAGAAAAACATCTAAAGTCTTACAGAGAGCTGTATTTTTCTTACTTCAATAGCCGTGTGAGTGCCTGACAGACTTAACACAAGAGAAGATAATTAAAGGCAGCCTATGACACTGGATGTTGTTCAAATGAACATGGAACAATCCCTTATTTATCACCTGAGACCCTTTGTGGAAGGATGACACTGAGGATGTTTCTATGTAGCACTCATGATCCCTGCCCTCTGCATTTCCCCGTTAGAAAAGCATGCAGAGAGGTTATCCAGCATGAACGTAACCGTGCCTATCTTTACAAAACAAAATACGTCTGAATAAGTCTATTCATGTAATAACGTAGAGATTTGGTACATATATAGATGTATTTTCCATGGGTCTCACCAGTGGAAAGTATATCCTAACAACAGCTGCAAAACACGTTCTGTGATTTGGTGAGTGGGGAACTTCTCTGGCTAAATTGCTGCTACTGAGGAAGGCAGGGATTTACCATCTGCTTGTCCATTTATTCCTTCGCTGCACACAGAAATTTCTTGAAAGAGTAAACTACTGCGAATGAGTGAAAAACAATATATCCATCAGCAGTAACACAAAACAGAGGTTCTGTTATTCTTGGGCTCATGGAGAATTTACTTATATTTCTGCCCTTTTCCAAGGTAGTGCATTTCTTTGTCTGAATTGCAATTGCTCTGTCTGCAGATCTGTCCCAATAAGCAGATGTGGGAATGGCATTGGATTTAAAAAAATGGAGGACAGCTTGAAAAAAAAACACCCTGCAGGAACCTCGGATGCAGTATTAGCAGTTGGAAAGGGGAGGGGAGCAGTGCTTCTCCTCTCACCCTCCTACTGATTTTCTTTTGAAAATTGAACTTCCTTGGAATAGATCTCTAAGAGTTAGATTCTTATATTCATGATTTTTTTTCCTCCAGTGTTCTCTAAATGATGTGTTTGGACTCATCCAGTGTGTGACATCCCTGCCTGTCTCGCACATGGGCTTAGAAGCAGAAACATCTTTTTCATCAGAAGTTGGGCTTCTCCCAGAGGGAGCACCCACCCAAGTGCAGCTGGCTGGGTGGGAGGGGAGCAGTTTGCAGTCTTCATACCAAAAGTGACATACTGAAAGTCAGTTCTCTGCCAGTATGTTAGACTCATGAGTCAAACCCAGATGCTGGGCAGATTATTTTTCCCCACTGTCCCTTGCACAAGCAGAAAGCTTTTCAGAGCAGGAGCCTCCTGTTCTGGGGTTCGATTCTTGTTTCCTAACAGCATTGTCCTTCTGCTCTAAGCCCATGTGGCGCAAAGGCATTTTGATGTCTTTTTCTCAAGGCATTTCCAGCCTCCTCTAGTCTGTTTAAAAACCCCAGCAATTTTCTTTAAAGGTCTAATCCTTCTGTTAAGTGTCTGCCCTCGCTATTGTCAGGAGTGCAAGCCAGGCTGGGTGAAGAGCCAGCCATCCCTGGGAGTCACGCGTCCGTCAGGAAGACGCCTCGCACGCTCCCGAGCCAAGGAGCACGGGGGTTAGGGTTTTGAAAGGAACGAGCTGTTGAGTTCCTTTCTGTGTAAGTGATTATGTTGCCTGACTGAAGTGTGCGATCTTTCTGTTGCTGACAGGGAAGGCCGCTCTAATGCTCACATTAAAGGAGATTACCAAAGAATCGGGGATGTTATGCTAAAGAACATTCAGAGCATGAAGGTAGGAATGATCCTATAACCATTACACTTTGACATGGATTAGAATCAGCCTGTGTTTCATTTTCATGTGATGTTGCCCATTGTGCTGGTTTTTGCCAATTTTAATCAAAGCTTATGCTATACCAGTTTCCTTTGATGAGTATCAAGTGCTGGGTGAGCACCGAGATTGCAGAATTGCAAGACGACATTAAATTGCACAGCCCCTTTCCACAGCCCCCTCTCCAAATTTAGGAGCGATAAACACAGAAGTTCAGGAACATTTCACTTCCAGATCTTTATTCTTTCAAATAAGGAGACAAAACATCAGAATTTTTATTTCCGAAGAGATACTTCAAAAGCCAACTGTGCCTACTTGTGCATGCAAATAAAAATGTTAAAAAATTGCAGGAGCAGTGACTGGAACCTGGATCTTGATTTGATTTGGGAAACTTCTGCTTGTGCGCTACGGTGCCAAGTTAGACAGAGGATTTTTGAATGAATAATTGCTTTTAAGCTGTAAAGCTGAAAGCAAAAATAGGTGTACGAGCAGTGAATCAAAACGTAACGTTCTGCGGGCTGTGCCTCCGCTCTCGGTCTGCCTGGAGCAGCATTTGTGAAGCCGGGCACTGCCAATAGCTAGGACAAACTGCGTGGATGGCAGGCACGGGATCCCTACAGACTCATACAGTACAGATGGATAACACACAGCTCACCTTATTAATGTGTCTGTGCATCCAGTCTGTCTGTCAGTGCCTGGCAAAGGACAGCACTACACGTTCAGCATGTGGACCTCCTTTCTGAACTACGGGATAAATCCTTCCCTGGTGACCTGCCACATGTGCGTTCTCCCATTGGTACAGGCAGCAGCCTTGGGTCCTTGGCTGGAGGAAAGGGCAGTTTGGACCTTATGGCTCTCCTAGATGGTGGTTAGTATTGAGCTCATCTTTCAGAAGGACAGACGGATGTGCAGAGAGGTGAAGTGGCATGGAAGCAATTACAGAGCAAGTGGGAGGAAAGAGAACATAGAAGTCTTGATTCACAATTACCAGCACATAGACACTTTTGTCACCAGTAAGGCAGTTTTACCCTTCTGCAGTAGCAGGAACAGCTTTTTCCCCTCAAGACACATTTGCATTGGAAGAAATGCAGGGGGACTTTTCCACTCCCAGCCCTCCCCTCTAAAGGGAGACACACCTTTTCACAAAGTTTTTGGAGTCTCAGTGAGCTTCTGACACATTGTCCTTCTGCTCTCAGTACCTTGCAGCATTAAATTTTGTCCTTCACTGCCTGCAAGTCCTTCTGTAGCACTAGCCCAGAGACAGTATGCAACCTCACTGTAACTTAGACCCATTGGTGTGCTTTCACCTTTGCTGCTCTCCCTTTCCCGTTAGAGGATTTTGTTCCAGTTGCTTCAATAAGCAAATCACTGTCACCACTGCTGATAAGAACAGATACGCAGAGGAAGGAGGCAAAACCCAGTTTGACCTAAGGAACTGCATAGGAAATGATAAAATTAGTTAAAACTCTACACTGTATCATGAGATCTGAAAACTGACACTCCTTGTTTAATTAACTTACGAGAGAAGTCAAGTAATTAATGGGCAGCCTCTGTACTGGTCCCGGGGGTCTGCGGTGTCTTTGCCTGCTGTCAGAGCTGCAGGCCTGCAGGACGAATACGTAGCCTAGGGATGAAGTGAAGACTGCAGGGAAGTCGTGTTCCTGGTGAAGATGTCACATATCGCAGGAAGAGGAAGTTGACTGGAAATGTGTCAAAAATCACAAGCTTTAGATTAAGCCAAACTGTTTTCTGAGGTCCATTCAATATACACATTCGATTTTGATTTGTTGCAGGTTAATATTTTACCAGGTACTGGGAGACCTTATTTGGCTGCTCAGAGAAGCTCTATGTATCCTGAAGAATCAGGTCACCTTTTGTAATACACAAACAAAACCCCTGTGTTAATTGTTCATTAAAATACTGCTGAATTGTTTTATGGGACCCATGAATGACCTGTGATGCTGGGACCTAAGTGAAGTTTTACATGTTTCATGCAAACCTCATTCACTTGCTGGTGCATAACTCTCCCACTACCAGTGGGATCATTTTAGAAACTGCACTAAGTAGAAGAAGATGTAATCCAAGCATGGCGAACTCCAACATTGCCATTTCTGTTGGACAACTATGTTTCTGTGTTTGTTCAGATTCCCAGGAGATAAAACTTCTCATTAATAAGAGGGGAACAGAAGCCAGAAGTCCAGTTGCCTGCATCTCAATTCTCCCAAACCACCTAAGTGATCGGGGGCATTTAAATGCCTTCATCCTCCTATAAAATCCTATTTTGTTTCCTGGCACTGCATTCCTCTCTCTCCCTGTTGCTCCAGCTTGCACGAGCTATGTTTATGTCATCTCCTTGCCTTTGGACTTCTCCCTGATGCGAGAGCTTTGTTCACTCACGTACTTCTTACAGTGAAAGCAGGGTTGGGGGGGTGTACATCTCATTAGTAATGACATTTCTTCTTTTCAAGTGCATATCAGAGGCGCTGTATTGCACAGCGATTCTGCTTGCAAAATCCCAACTGCTGTGAGAGTTGGATTTTTTACTGGTACAGGTTTGGGATGAATGTTTATGAGTCACATCTCGCCATGTTTGCTAATAGCTCTGCCATGTGCTTGTTCTTTCTTTGTGCCTGAAAGCAACTGGCAATTCACCTGTGGAAGCACAATGAGATTTTAATGGAGTTGGAGAATGGGATCAAGAACTCTCGCAAGCTGGAGACCTTTTGCAGGGACTTCGAGCTACAGAAAGTCTGCTACTTGCCTCTCAACACCTTTCTCCTCAGGCCTTTACACAGGCTTATGCACTACAAGCAGATAATGGAGAGGCTTTGCAAACATTACCCACCAGCCCACGTAGACTTCAGGGATTCGAGAGGTAAGTGAGGGAAAAGACATCAGTTCCTGCAGCTGGGGAATGTTAGAGGTGCATGTGCAAACTATACCAAAAAAAAGTAAGCCTACATTCAAAGAGTTGCAAAATCAAGCACTTAGAAGACCAGAAGTGGTATGATTAAGGTTGTCCTTGTAATCACATAATGGCACACTCTGGACAAACATTTGGAAGAGAAAGCTGCTGGGGGTTATTAAATATGCAGAAATGACATGCAGTTCAGGAAGTCTCTTGAGCTGAAAACAGTTGGGAGGTCAGGAGAGAGCACAGGAGACACACCAGATGTGCTTGCCTTGTGCTTGCCAGCTTTCCCTAGCTATCTGCTGGGAACACAAAGCGTTGGCCTAGGTGAACCCTTGGTCTGACCCTGTGCAGTGGCTGTTGTTATGTCTTAAGGAGCGTATTATTTTTCCAGACATACAGTTTGTTCTATTACCACTTCCACGATTTGTTTCAAGAACTCAAAGCTGCCAACACGTGTTGTTGTTTTCTTTTTTCTTTTTTTTTTTTTTTTTTTTTTCCAAATGTGAAGAATTTTTATTCCTGTAGTCTGAGGTCACTGCTTGCTACTTCTTTTCAATGATTTGTTTGCCTCCTTTCATGTACCCTTCCTCCCCCCCATTGTAAGCTGTCTAAATTTAGTGATACCTATGTTATCTATACTGTTAGTACTCAGGGCACATCCACAGAAGGAATGGGCAGGGGACAGTGCCCGGGACAGCTGCGCCAAGCTCTATGGTGTCAGCTGAGCTGGCTGCCTGAGTTCCTTGCAACGAGGAGGCAGTGCACAAAACAGGGAGGTAACTTGACCTGTGGCGATAGGAAATGCCACAGAGGTCTGTGGCACTGCATGACACGGATGTTGGCCTGAATGCAGCTGCTGCCTGAAAGACCTCAAGGAGTACAGCGAGTAGTGCCTTCGTGTCTCCTAGCCAAGGCTGTGTGGTGAGGGTGATGTGTTGTTTCCCACCTCCCTGCAGAGTGCACCAACCACCGAGGTTTGATTCCTGCTCCACTTTCGAAATGGACACTAACACAGGATTCAAAGGTGAAAAGGGACAGTGTGACTTGGGGACACCGTTGCTCTGGGAGCACTGTCTTTTACTAAGGTGCTTGCAGATTTTAGTTGAAGGTCAGGGTGTAAAGGCAGCAAGAATAGGGGAGATGTGGATGTGAATCCCACCAAGTGACAGGCAGCAGAGAACACAGGTCTCTCGTTAACACATGGTTTAACTGTGCTCTGAGCAATGATATAGGAAGGAGGAACCACTGTTACTGTGCCATTAGCTGTATTTTTTAAATGCAGAGTTACCATTAATTGACTTGACTATTCCTACAAAGTTTCTGTAGCTAAAACCAGAGCAAGGAACTGACGGTCTCTTCGTTACAACGCTCCATCCTTAGTAAGATGATATCCAGAGTTGGTGTGGTTTTTAGTCCGCCTGAGCAGGTTTATTACTCTGTGAAGGAAAAGGGTATCACAAGGAAGGTGATGTTCATGAACTGCTTGCTGCAGACAAAGGTTTTTCCTTTTGAACATTCTTGTAAGTTTATAATAAGCATTTCACGGTTTTGTTATCTAGCTGCTTTGGCAGAGATTTCTGAAATGGTGGCTCAGCTCCATGGCAATATGATAAAGATGGAGAACTTCCAGAAGCTGCACGAACTCAAGAAAGACTTGATAGGCATAGACAATCTGGTGATCCCAGGAAGGGTAAGTAACAGAATTGTGACCAAAGTTTGATATCATTTCAAAGCATTAGGTATATTTTAGAAATCTGATTTTTTTGAGCATCTGTGAAATTGCCTTTCCTCATATGAGTCTTTTTTTCTCACAAAAAGCTATCAAATGTAAACATAATAATACCATAGAAAACAGCGGCCTTTAAAATGGGAAGAAGCAATCATCCTTATTATTTTTTTTACTGATTTTATTAGGTTTATCTTATGTATAGATTTGGATGGTTGTAGGCAATTCCAAACATCTATTACAAGAGGCAGTAAAAACGTACTATTTATCGCAGCATTCAGAGCTTGAGCGGTTGCACATTTCCTCATTTCTTTCTGCCCTTATTTTTTCTTTTCAGTCCTCAGTGCTAGAGTGTAGCAGATTAAAGGAAAGCAAGACATTTGTGCTGGAGGACCTTCAGCCTGCTCACGATGCCTGGCTTTGAAACTCGTGGCCCTGGAGACAAGCAGTCTCTTTAGTCTACATGTAATGTTAGGCAATATTTTTTGAGACAGTGTTGCCTTAAGTAAATACTTTTAATTATGTTATAGGAATGAGGACATCTCTTCCTTACTTGCCGTACTTTTTTAAAACACAGGCTTATTTCAGAATAAATGACCCTCTGCAGAATTTATAACCTTTTCTGCTTTACTGTGTACGCGTATCTGTGCGCGCAAGCTTGAGAGTTGCCTTGTAGAAGTGATTTCCTCCCTACTTCCCCAACTCCTGTGCATAATACAGAAAGGCACTGCTTGTGGCAACAGAAAACGCATCACTGACTGTTCGTGCCCCTCATGCATTTCTGGGAAACAGCTAGGAATAAAGGATGAGTTTTGGATTGGATCGCAAGTACAGCAGTGCTTGAACATGCCCTGCAGCCTGGCCATCCAGCCCGGGGTCTGCATGCAGAGCCATGTCCGTGCCTAGAGCCACCACAGGCTCCTGGCAGAGAGGCAGCTTTTTGGCCTCTCTGTGCTCTTGTTCGTTTAAGGATTTAAACATTTTAGATAAGGGGGTTGAAGTGGAGCTGAGCACAGGTATTTCTTGATTTTTGGCAGTCCCCCATGCTCTCACTTGGCCTCCTCCCTGTGCCTCCAGCAGCCACTGTGGCTCGTGCTCCCTTCCAGTGATCCACAGACCATGCACGTCCCTGGCAAGCCCCTCAGGACACTTCCCAGCCCGTGCATCCTCCATCACATGAAATTAAATGCTGTCATCAGTTGTTTCTGCTACCCTGTTCTATTTAAAGACAGGGCTGTCTTCCTCTCGTAGGAAGTTCAAGAAGGCGGCAGATGGGGGTCAGAGGCTGATTGCCTGCCAAGACGAAAGGTTTTGGCTGCCATGCTCTGGCAGATGCCCAAGACGTTGCTGCTTTCCAGCCCTTTGGCCACGCAGCCTGGCGCAGGCCGGGCTGGAAGGCAGATGCTGCTGAGCAGTGCCGATGATGCCCATGTGTTACCCAGAGGTGGCCCAGTGCCACCTCTCAGAGGAGAACCTCTGAGGAGGCTTCTCATGCAAGGCCTGCGATTCGGCCATCCCAAAGGGGGCTTTGGGTAACCATCGTCTTCACGTTGCCCCAGTCTCTGCAGCCACCGACCTGGTTCCCAGGTTGGATGTTAAAGTATCCCATGGTTGGTACTGCTTCCAGATGGCGATGGCCTGCAGCTCTTCTGTGGGTTTGGACAGTGCTTGCTCTGCTGGAGCTAGGCCTAGTAGTACTGACCATGAGGTAGTACTACATAAATAGTATGTGGTGCCAGCAGCAGCTTCCAGTGGCCTCTCTGGTACCATGAGCTCACTGTGACAGAAGGAATAACCTTCTCTAGGCACTTTTTCCACCCCTTAGCCCTAACTTAATGTGGGAAGGGGGCTGGACACGTCACAGCAACCCCAAGGCAACTGGAGTGTCTCTCTGCCAGATTAATCTCCCTACAGCTAATTCATTGCTAAGCTGCAGGTGATTATGATGCTTTATATGCCTTTTGCATGCACAATATGAGTAGAATGACCTTCAAAAGACCAATAAATAAATATAAACCTCTTGGCCAAAGCTGGAGGGAGTGACTGAAAAGTTATGTTTTGATGGGGTTCAGGTATGTGTACGGTGGAATTATGTTATAGATCACACTAAAGCCAGGAAACCCCAGCGTTTTGAAAGTTCTGGTTGTGATACTCTTCCGATAATTACATCCCTAAACATTTTTAACAATTTCCTCTGAAGTAATGCACTGTATTACTTGACATGGACTGTACTAGAACAGCTCACGCTGCCAGACCGATTTCCTCCTTTTCTGCTGCTGATGTTGATTTGTTCAGTTGATTTTTCACCTCGGTGAAGAGCTGTATATGCTGTACACACAACACAAGCTGACCCGTGTCTAAGAAGTAACATACAGACCAACTTATCATTAGCATTTACATGATTAGTAATAAGAATAATACTCATTCAAAACTGATGAAGTAGGTAGCTGTCTGAAAGAATCAATGTTAGGTACAGAAAATTTTGCATAGCTGAATTTTCCTGAAATGAATGAAAGACTATCCAGCAGTTGATGCTAAAGATGGTTAAGAATGGAAAGAAAATATCCTATAACGATTTTTAACATATTTAGTAAAGAAAATAATTATCTTGGTGACTGATAATCAAGTCAGTCTTATGACCAAGTAGTCATATTTATTCTTGCATACTAAAAAATCATAATCACTTTGGCAAAAGATACATATTTGTTTTGTATTTGCTTTCTCCAGGAGTTCATTAGACTGGGCAGTCTTAGTAAATTGTCCGGAAAAGGTTTACAGCAACGAATGTTCTTTCTGGTAAGCAAGAAGGCGATTTTTCTTTATATATCGAGATGTAACTGTAGGCAACTATTAAGTAATCTGGAACTGTGAATTACAGTAAGTATTTTTAAACAATTGCTTAAATCAACAAAATACATCACCTAGCTGTTTGTTAAGAATATATGTTTATTTCCAAAACCTATATTCTCTTTGTCAGTGCTTACAAAGATAGAATTTTTATTTTTATATGACACTGTGAATACCATGATAAAATAATACCTCCTAGCAACATTGTCTTACATATAAGCAGAGTCATTACAAAATGAAAAGTGGCACCAAGGTTAGTGATCATATCCAGAAAAGAAGATAAAGAATAACTCTGAGTGATATAAAAGATAATCCACATAATGCTCTCAGGACACATTACAGAAGCAAGTTTCTCCACAAAGCATCCAGTTTCAGCCCAGGTATGCCTAGCATGTTGATGGGTCTGCCTTTACCTGGAGATACATTTTGAAGCTCTTTCACTGGGAAAAATTATCTCCTCCCACCATCACTCGCAGCATTTTCAGGTTTCAGCAATCTCACTCAGTCTGAAATCCACAAGATCTGATCAGATGGTTTTTCCTCTCTTCTTGGAAAGCTGACTTGCTCTTAGGACCCCAGTCCTGCTGCAGCTCAGCCATTGATGCTGGGGGACTGGAATGCCCAGCAGAGTGCCCAGATTTTATAGTCGGGTGGTATGGGGCAGAACATTAAAGAGTCAGTGCAGCATGACAGGAACACCCTTCCTTGGCTCCTTGTGTGCAAAAGGTGAAGATGTATAGAAAAGTTTGCAAGCTTGCTAGATTTTATGGGGTGCTTAGCATTTACTCTCCCAGATGAGCCCAACATGTAACTGCTAGTTTTACCCTGGTAAGATTATGCTCTGGCTTTAAAGGTGCTAATGAACATGGTGCATATTTCCTTGCATACCACCATTCTCATTGCCAGATGATACCTTGATATTATACTTTTATAAAATGCTGAAAATTGAGACTAGGCTCTTAAATCAATCTCAGTTTTTGGCAGTTGCTCGCACTCTCGGAGAAGTCTGTCATCTGCCTCAAGGACCAGAATCTTTCTTGGAGATAAAAGCCTGAATCAGTATTCTGTGACTCCAAATACATGTGTAATTATTGGCAAAATTAAATCCCCCTCTAGTGGCCAATCCACATCACTCCATGAATTACTGCTATTCGGTTGCAGAACTCTGTAGTGAGAATTGTTTCCCTCCACAGAGTATGATTCTCTTGATGCAACAGCTATGTTTGAGAACATCATCTTTTGACATGTGGTCAGTGAAAATAGGCCATTATTTCTACAGCATGCAACCAAATGCAGGTGGTCATTTGACATGTTGTTGTCAACTGCTGTTGCATGCAGGAAGTTCTACATGTCAAGATATAGTCAGTCACTCCACCTTGACATTTCTAACCTAGTCACCTACATTCAACAGGTCTCACAGCCTCCTTTCAAATATGTGGAGTAATAGATAACCACCTGAAGAGGACACACCTGTCTTGGGGCATGCTTCCTTTCCACCCAAATCAGGATAAAGGATTGATGAAGCAGGCTTATCTTCCATTGCTTCGCACTGCCCCAGACTGTGAAATGTCCTACGTGGTTTCACTGCTGTGGCCTGTTAATTTTGACCCAGAGATCATTAAGGGAATATTAGAAGGTATCATCAAATGAAAAATTGTGGGAATGAGCCTGAGACTAAATGGGAGGAAGGAAGGGATAGTAACAGATAATACTAGGCAAACTGTCTAGGAATGTCTAAACTGAGGAATGGGGGGTTCGCCATTGTCTAACACTTCGAGGTCAACAGCAGTCCATCATAGTTGCAGCAAGGTAACTCAATGGAGACAATATACACAGATAATGTTGACGTGTAAAGTATATTGTATATAATACTAGGCAAACTGTCTTAATGCTTTTTTGGATTCTTGCATTAGGACTGCCAGTACTGGCTAGTTTTCTTGTATTTACTATTCTGATATTTTTCTACATGTGCCAACATAATTCTAATAATGCTTATTCTTGCTTTTTAGTTTAATGATATTTTGTTGTACACAAGTAGAGGCCTGACTGCATCAAATCAGTTTAAAGTCCACGGGCATCTGCCACTGTATGGCATGACAGTAAGTATAATAAGAACTTGGATTCATGCTTAAATGGTTATTTAAGGTCCCATCTTTATTGCTTGCTCAGTTTCTGCTGGAGTGAGAGCAGTAGCAAAGGGTTGTTCTCTGATTCAGAGAAGTTACAGTGTTGTTTTTTTTTTTACTCTATTATTTGAGACCATAAATTTAACCATGTTTCTTACAAGTAATTCATAACCAATTGCTAACAGAAACACTGTATGAGGCAAGTAATCAGTAGTGGCAATTTCAATCCTATGAAAAAAATGTTTCCTGGTATTTCTATCTATTTATCTTAAAGCCAAGGTAGTGGGAAACTGCAGGCAGCAATATGTCACTCTGCGCCCTTTTGCAATTCTTCTGGAAAATAGACGATTCAGGCCAAATAACTAGTAATAGTTCTTCTTCTTATATGATTTAGCAAATGTTCTTGGTGGTTTCAAAACTTCCATTTTCCCCATTATTTTCATTGGAACTTCTCACGTTCTCATATCTATTTTATACTGTTCTCCTGATATTGAATTAGATGATCACTACCACAGTAACTGAATTTCTCTCAGCACTGGTGAGGCTTCAAGTTTTATCTAACGTTTCTAGGAATCTACTCAGTTATTGATGTCCATTTGGCATGACTGGTTCACAGCAGTATAGTGCTATGCTAAGTGTCCAAAGCACTCCCATATAAAAATACAATTGTCTTCCTTTCTTCGACAAAAAGCCTTCCTTTTGGCTTAAAAGGTTATTGCAGAACTTAGTTTTTTTTTCACCTTTCTGGCCACCAATTTTTTCTAGCTCAAAAAGTTCTTTGTGACCATCTCACTTTTCTTTTCCGTTATGGTAAAAGCTTGTTCAGTTCACTGTTTCAACTTAAGAAATATGATTACTTCCCCTAGTCTGACTGCATGTTGACTTTTCTCTCAGATAGAAGAAAGTGAAGAGGAATGGGGGGTTCCCCATTGTCTAACACTTCGAGGTCAACAGCAGTCCATCATAGTTGCTGCAAGGTAACTCAATGGAGACAATATACACAGATAATGTTGACGTGTAAAGTATATTGTATATTTCTCTGTGGCTTTCACAGTGGGACAGGTAGGCAAGCAGATAGATGTCATTTTGTTTGGATTTGCTCCTAAAACAATTTCAAAGGCATATTCTTCTGTGAAAGTCATTTGCATAAACAAAACAAAACAAGTGAATGGGACAAAAAAAGAGTTGCAATTGTGCAAGTCAGAACCAAAAATAAATTATTAGGAAAAAGCTAGCATCTCATGTCTGTATTTGTTGATTTAAATTAAAATCAAGTTCAACTTGGGACTACTTCTTAGAGTTTGTTTTCAGCCTGCATGAAAGCGATTAAAGCCTGAATTTTCCTTGTCAGTACCCGTTCTGAAATGGACAAATGGACTGAGGACATTCAGATGGCAATAGACCTGGCAGAGAAAAGCAGTGGCCCTGCACCAGAATTGCTGGCTAGTAGCCCACCTGACAATAGTAAGTAAATGCTAGAGAGAAGGTTTTGTTAATTTTAGTCAGCATAGTCGGTGATTGCTTCTATACAGAGTGCTGATATATGCTAGCCACAAGTCAGATTGGTAGTTGAAGTTGATATATATATATTTATGTATGTACCATTGTAATGTTTTTGTTGATGTTAGCAGAAAGTTTCACTGCATAGAGATGTGACTTAAGCATAATGATTTCAGGAAGTATTTTGCAAGACTTGGGCGGTCCTTGGAAGGTATTAAAAACACTGATGAAGCATAGTGGTCTTTGATTCTAACACTCGCAGAAACACGTAAAAATAATCTACGTAACATCTGCACAAAGTTGTCTCTAAAAGTGTGTTTTGAAGCTAGTTCACGAGATTGTGAACAGACTTACTTGTTTAATTTTTCCAATTATATATGTTGTTGCATAGAGGAAGAAAGATGCTTTTTCCCTGCATTTCATAGAGTCTCCTGATGAAACTACTGTAGACCAGGAATCTGAGGACGATCTCAGTGCATCCCGCACCTCACTCGAACGTCAGTCACCACACCGTGGCAACACTACGGTGCACGTCTGCTGGCACAGAAATACCAGTGTTTCAATGATCGACTTTAGTATTGCTGTGGAGGTATCTGCCTCAGAACAATCTGAACTGCAGCTCCAGATGTGCTCTTGAATGACAATTTCCTTTTTGCTCCTCCTCAATAAGTGCGCTGTTCCGCTCTTTCCTCTCGCGGATGTTCCAGGCACACCTGTGAAACTGACTCCCGTACCCTCAGACGATGGCATAAGCCCTCAGTCAAGGCACACACTTTTCACTCCCTCAGTGCATCTTTTCGAAATCAGTTAGAGCAGTAATTCTTATAGAAATAACCGCTGAAAAGTGCTGATGCTCTTGAAAACTTAAAGCAGGTCAAACTGTCTTAATGCTTTCATTGACAGAGGCATTAAGTCATTGCTCGAGCTGAAAGGATATTGTCTTTAGCTGCTGCAGACAGTTTTGATTATGTGTATTACTAACTTACTTTCTTTACCTAGCCATCTTTTCTGGAACCTTGTCTCATTGCTCAGTCCCATCTGCTTTTTCTTTATTTGCATTTTCCACCTCAAAATAAAAAGCCTTTTTCCCCCTGATCACAGCTAAGCCAATCTGAAACATGTTCCTTAACTCTGCTTAATGGACAAGGGCTAGACATTGGCTTTTCAAAGATTAAAATGAAAGACTCCTAGTTCAGTGTTTGTTCCAAGTGAGGTGGCAAGTCTGCTTAGGTGCTCCTCCTTCACCAGAGAGACACCGCAGGGAGCTCTGAATGCCTTATCACAGTCCTCATCACATGGAGGTTTGTGCTCAATGAAAGTGGTAAAAGGAATCTCAAAACTGTCAACTTCCACTCACGAGGCAGCCCTAAGATATCAGCTCTCTGTTGCGCTCGAGACGATGCCCTGACTCAGAACTTAGGGGTATGCCAGGACAGATGGTATTCAGAGTTTGCCTCTGTTTGTAAGCAGAAGAAATTGAAATTTGACCAATGAAATTGTCAAAATATATAAAATTATTAGAAAATGCTAGTTACAGAGCCTCATTTTGCTCCCATGCAGGTGCATTTTCTGCTCTTTATGCTTTTATAGCCTGCAAAGGAGGAATAGCTCAGTGTGGAACCAGCTCTCATATTTTCCCCTAATACATAGGGTTTATTATAAATTGATATAAAGTAAATTTAAACAAGTGATTTATTCTAATGAGTAAAATGTTTAGTTAGGCAAATCTTTTTACCTGAGATCAGGGTTCATTGTTCTTTACTTTTGTTCCTCCCCATGACTCAAATGTATGCAAACGTGGTGGTGAAGACCAAACACACACCCTGGAGTTATTCTGTGACAACATCTTCAGCTCCACTGCTGCTTCATGTGTGGCAGGTCACACTCATGCTCACGTCATTCTGTTGGTGCCTTTCACTTCAGCATTATCGTTTATTTTCTTTGTGTCTCTCCCTCCTCTCTGTCTTTCTTGTGGTAGAAGATCCTCTCTCTGTCAGTGACTGTACTTCCCTGCCTGCTGGACTGATCAGTGATCAGCGGCCTGTTTCCATTTCATATGTCTGCTGGTACCGAATGCAAAGCCTGTCCTTTTATGATATCCTCCAGAGTAATGAGGTAACAGAAAACTAAGGAGTATGCCTGTCACTTAGGTCACGGCGTCAGCAGTCCTCATAGCAGAGCACGGGATTACCTAAAGCAAAGGCCTTAATGCACAGCCAAGACTGGTGAAAACAGAGCAATATTCGCAAGAATATTTAGTTTGTAGTAGAGAAATCAAGACCACCAGGCTTTGAGTATTAAGCATTACAAATTAAATTATTAGCTTTTGCATTATATAACGAGAATGATGTGAATGGCTGTTTTGATCTGGATGCTAGCCCTAATATTCAACAAGGAAGGAGAAGAAATAATTCACTGAGAGCTCCGCATCACTTGCAAGGTACAGTGATGCTGGAATTTACAGTAGCTGGGTGAAAAGAGTAGTTTCTTCAGCCAGCTACTAGATACTTCTGCTTTGTATTCCTCCTCCTTGCTGTAAAATATCCAAAATCCAGCTAAGAACAAGGTTGATAGTCCTTGCTTTTGAAATCTTTGAAAAGTTACCACGTTAACTCACTGGGTACTGAGAGCTCAATCTCTATCTGCAATTCCAAAGTACGTCATAATTTTCCTTTACATCACAAATTCATGCCAGACTTTCTGTTTTCATTGCTCTATTTAAGTATCATTTGAAAAGAACAAAGACTAGGCTAACAAGACTGACGATGTTTGGTAATATTTTACGGAAAGCCACCTTAATTTAAAAAAATACATGTGTAAGTGTAGTCGTTTGAAGTTTTTGGACGTACCCAGCTACAAACAAAAACATATTACTAAGTTAACTGCTGTTTAATAGTAGAAAAATGTGGAAGAAAAATACATCCATTTGACCAAACCACCTTCACATACGGCAAGGTCCCCTAGGATGAGGTAAAAGCAGCTGATTTTTCTTACAGCCATTAAACTGCAGACAAACCTCACTTTAAGAACGACAGGTATTTCTAGTTCTGAGCTTACAGCCAAATTGAGGGAATTAAATAAGCTAAGCAGAAATGCAAACATCCTTTATGTGGGGCTTGGCTACTTTCCACCTGCTTGTACACCTCTGCAATGTGCACTTCACTGTTTTATTTGCCTACTTTTGATCTGTTTCAGAATCAGCTGTCCGGAAATCTCCTAAGAAAATTCAAGAACAGCAACGGGTGGCAGAAGCTCTGGGTGGTATTCACCAACTTCTGCATGTTCTTCTATAAGTCGCACCAGGTAACGTACTGCTCGAGCTTCTGCGTGAGCTCTTGTTGCCTGACACTTCCAACAGTTAGCTTACACTTTTGTTACTACAGAAATGCTCAATGCTGGGCTTTATGCAGGATGAAAAAAAAAGAGTAGGATATTCTATACATGGGCAAGATAGAGAAATGACGTGTTCATACATGCCATGCTCAGCAAAAGCACTTAAACAGCGAATGCTGCAGGTTGGTGAGTGCATTTCTAAAGGAGTGGGTGTTTGCAAGCCTGGGATGAACACGCGTGGTGCTCTGCCGGTGTGAAACGATGGCGCTTTAAGTTTGTCAGTTTGAAAGTACTGAAAGCCTGAGACTTGAGACAACTTTCTTACCAGGAAATACTGGTAGGATCAGCTTGCAGAAGATGTGTATGATAAGGAACCCTAAGGGTGGGCAAGCTGAAATTACCAAACAATTCAAATTGTTGCCGTTGTATAAACCTGGTACCTTTTCCATGTGAATTCAGAAACACAACAACTGCCTTGAAATGAGCGTATATTTATTTTCCATTTCACTTATGTGCTCCCCCTGCCTGTTAACATTTGATCTCACTGCATTTTTCATCATTTGCTTTCAGGACAATCATCCTTTAGCCAGCCTTCCTTTATTGGGATATTCACTCACCATTCCTTCCGAATCTGAAAACATTCACAAAGATTATGTGTTCAAGCTGCATTTCAAATCCCATGTGTACTACTTCAGGGCTGAAAGCGAATACACATTTGAAAGGTAAGTCAGTCTTCTGTGAGACTTGTGAGACAGATTTCTGTGAGAATTTTGTAAAATTCTGGGATTTTTTTTTTTCAAATAAGGTTAGTAAGTGCCAAATTTACTAAGCTGATTTAGCAATACAGGCATGTATTGCCAAATATAATATAAGCACAAGGAGAGAAAGCAATTTTTACAGTTTTAAAAGAAATTTTAAACCTGGTAATGCTAGAACCAAGTGGTTGTTTTTGATCACATGTGGTAGCTATAGTAATAATCACTGCAAAACTTGAATTAGATGCAGGAATTGTACATTCAAAATTAATCAGGCTGGCTGTACATAGCTCGCTATGTATCAGACATCAGGAAGCATGTAAACAGGTCAGAGGACTTTTAGTAGTGTGCAGGATAACTTCACTCTCTCTAGTACAACTGGCTGTAAAATCCACACCTGAAATAAAATCTAACTTTTCCCCAGAAGCTGCTGTTCTTACTATGTTCAGCCACTTTGGTGTATAATTTTTACACATTCCACTGAATTCTAGATAGATGGAGAGCTGGGAAACGAGCACTGCTCTTCCTAAATTACGGTTTGAGCTTACTCATACTGGGAATTAATTTAGCTCTTTTGTATGAAGCATTAACATAACAAAGATCTTAATGTCCTCTCATAATCAAGAAACCTATAATTAAGGTTTAGCCATGTCAGTCTAAAACTTTAAATAAGGCAAATTGTGGGGAAGAGGTAATTAAATAAATTAGTAGAATTGGAAAAAACACAGAAGCCCTTTCTCAGTTCTGGAAGAAGCAGTAACTGCAGCTAAATCACATTTTTTTTCACGTCAGAATCGAGCGACTGTTTTCAACTGCTCATCACTTGGATGATCCAGAGGGGAAAAAAAATAAATTTGGTACTTGCAGAACAAGTTAAACTCTTAAGTTAGTGTATTTTGGGGCCCCTCTCCCCCATTCATCCTCTCTAAACCTCCTTTCACATATGCATTTGGCAGTCATCTGGATCTGTAGCCTCTTGACTTTGGGTAGGGAGCAAAGTAGTAAGCACGACGACGTTTTCCAGAGACGCTGAAAATAAAGCTTTTGTACAACTAATAGCACAGGCAATGACTACGCAGAGAAAAACCTTTCAAGAAACCTCTCCTTAGGAATTTACTATGATTTTGCTTTTGTCTCCTTGTGCCCCCTCACAGATGGATGGAAGTGATCCGAAGTGCCACCAGCTCTGCCTCACGCACTCGAGCTCTGAGTCACAAAGAGCCTCATGCCTATTGACAGCTAAACAAACCACCGTGTCGATTGTCCAGCAGCTGCTGATTTTCTAGAGGACGTTTGAAACATTTCTCCAAGTTTAGTAAAACTTACGTTTGTTAAAAGGAAAAAACAAAAAGTATGGTTTTGCAGCAACCCACGGTTCCTCAGCAAAACTGTGTTTTCCGTACGTTGAAAATAGCTTCCCATCATCCCAGTGGCTGCGGTTCGTTTCATGTCTCGTATTTTGTCATTCTGTGCTGTTTTTAGCTTGTGCCAGTATTAAAATATTGTCCTTATTAGAGTGCCAAATGCCAAAAGACATTTTATTGCCTCAGAGATTGCACCTAAAAAAAAAAAGACTTCACAATCTGAAAACGTTCTCCTGTGAGGCAAACACTATTTCTTTTCTTTACATAAAATATATATTATTTTTTTTTACCATGTTAATCTGTAGACTGCTGAATTTTTAAATGTAGGTGGACTTTCACAGTATAGACTATAATTATATATACAGTAAGCAGTCTAACAGGAATGAGATAACTTTCAGATTTCATGTTGGTTTTGTTGTTTTGTTTTTTTTCCTCCAGTCTTTCTACATTTAATCAACAAGGAATTACTAATTTTCTATCTTTAACAAGGCAACAGTTTACAGCTCACTCTCATTTCCCTTTGGGGTTGCAGATCCATGTGGTATAAATAAACTATAGGATTCCTATCTAACCATTTTTCTCGGTGCAAGTTGACCAAATTGTTCATCTGTTGGCTTTGAAAAGTGAGTACTACTTGCAAGATGAAAAAAAAAAGTTTAAAAATAATCCAGTGCAATATTATTTGGGCTGTTAATGTACTGTGAATGGTATGTACAAGAAGAAATTAAAGGCTGTGGTGACATTCTGCTGTTTGTTTTACAGACTTGAAAAACAAAACCAAAGAACACCTGTATGCCACAAGAACCACAGCTATTTGTAATTAATTTGTGGAGTGTTTTGGTAACCAGCAGGGACTAAGGCAGCGTAAGCTGGGCGTGCTCCTGAAGCCCCAAGCCTTTGCCATGCCTGCTGCACATCCTAGTGTGATGCTTGGTTTTTCTGTTGGCTCTTCAGCTGCTCTGTCCCTCCTGGTGCTCAGTATACAGAGGGACAGGCCCGATCCGCAGCAGAAATGTCCATTTTGTGCACCTGGCTCTAATGGCATCCACGATCATTTTTGGATAGCTGTCAGCCCACTCAGTAGGGCGTCATCACAGAGTCTGCTGTGAGTAGATGCTTTTCCTTATGCTTTAAGAAACGCTCCATCATGAGGCTGGCATGGACTTAGATTCACAGAAGTTCACCATGCTGGAAACGCCTCTCACCACTAAGGGCCTTTAAGCAAGCAGTGCTAGACAGGGGCCAGAACATAACTGAACATACATATCAGAATATAAACATGAGAAATGAAGCTGGGACAACTCTGCCCCCAGCTTTGCTTCTTGTCGCTGTTCACTCTGTTAAATGCTCACCTGTCTGCGATGTAGAAAGTGGCTTACAGCTTTGCTCACAGCAAAAGGGAATAAAATACCTCACCACACTATCACACACACTGCTGTTTGAAGACAGTAAATAAAGCCTTCTTTCTATTCCCCTACCCCACCCCAGAGAAAACCTCAGTGAAAGTAGAGCTCCTGGTGAGTAGCAGGCTGTTGTTGGTCATGGAAAGTTACTTAGGACTGTGTTTTATACAGTACACACACACGCACCCCTGTATCTATGCATGTATTTTGACGTGCATGCATAAGATCTCAAGGAATAGGCTGGGTTTCGAATTCCTTATGACAAGCAGAAGTGCCCCTGGCCAAACCTGAGCCACCCTGACAAAGGAAAATAAACATTTCAGGGCATTTTCTTCAACTGTGTATAAATCCACAAACCCTTGGGCAGGTTGCAGTTGCTCTTTTCCCTAGATTATTTCCCCTTAGAGAGAGAGCTTTAACTTTTGGTTAGGCAGTTGGGCCAGCTGAAGGTCCCTCCCAGCTGAACAAGTCTATTCTATTTTCATTTTAATGTCAACGTGGCTGTAATAAGCACATTCCTCTACAGCACCTCCTCTTTCTGTTTGACACGATGAAGGACAAACCTCACAAGTAGGTAGAAAAATCTGCAGAGCTTTCTCCCAGCAGAAGGTCTCACGAGCTTATCCACACCGAGCTTGTGGCGACCCTTCTTCATAGGGCCAATGCAAGTGGCCCTGTGACGTACGTGAACTGCAATGCTTCGAGCCTGACCAGGACCGGGAGCACTGAGCTTCACAGTGATGAGAAGAGGAAATAACTCAGCAGAGATTAACAGCCACAGGCTTGGGAAGATGAAGCTGAAGAAGAAACGGCGTGTGATGTTCCTCTTCAGTGCAGCAAAGAGCAGCACGACTTTCAAAATAAAAAAATTACTGAGCTGTAAAATAACATCTGCAAACCCTCACCAGCTCTACTTCAGCATTAGAAGAGAAAAGAAACCCAAGCCACCATTCAGGACCTTTAATCCTGCAGCGCTACAGTTGTAAGAATATTATGCACCTCTAAGTATTGACGTAAGTCCTAGCCAAACTCTCCTCCCTCTGGCTCAGGTCTTTTATAACAAGCCACACTAAGCACCTCTGGTGGTTTTTGTTTTCTTTTTTAGGGGAGGAAAAATAGGACAACTGCAGGCTACTGAATATACATTACTTTAAAACAAACAAACAAAAACATATAGGACAGCTTTTTTTCTGGAATGAACTAGAGGAAAAAGAGGCTACAAACATATTTCATCTATTGCAGAAGCCTATGGTCTACACCACTAGAATTTCAAATACAGCTGGCTGCTGGGTCCCTTCGTCTGTCCTTTACAATTCTTATCCATGACGGTGATAACACCCTTTTTTAAATCACTGGAAATTATATGGAGGGTCAGGCCCCCAGTTCAGCTAAAATTGAATTTTATTTTAGATCACTGGGCCTTCACTCATCATCAATGCCAGTTTTTGCTGAGCTCTCAAAAGAAGGAAATCAGATCACAGCTTTTCTAGTTACCATTCATTTTCATGCAAAGAAAGACGAAAATATTTAAAATATTTTTTCCTCTAACATCTAAGGCAAAGATTTTTTTCCATCAATAGTATGATGATGCTTTTTTTTTTTTTTTTAATGGAGCCAGTCAAACTTTTGTTATTTAAATAGGAGTACATTTGTCAGCATTTTTCCTTTTTTTTATTCCTAAGGTTACCACAAAACTGAAATAATGGTAAGAGAATAAAAGCAGCAGTCTGGTGAGTCTTACCTCATGCGTGTGAATAAATCCATGGCTTACTAGAAAGCTGTGGCAGCCAACCACTTGTTAGCCCTGACCGATGTCCTAGTACTGCCATTGACTCAGCGAGGCTTGGAGAGGCACCAGGTTCCCAGCTTCATGTGTCGCTGCGTGCTAGGTCAGCATCCCCGACCAACCACCCCCTTCTCTCAGGGCAGCGGTGGAAAAAACTCAGCCTGCTCACTGCAAGAGACTTACTCTGCTTGTTGTGTGCTATTACTTGCCTTGAATTGCTGGCTTCAAATAATGAACGGACAAAAAGGGAACAAAAACTCCACTAGGACCAACAAAGCTTGGACTCCTGTGGATTTTTTTCCCCACAGGGCTAAGCATCTCCGTGGTTTGTTTATTAAGACGTGAGTCACACTGATATACTCAGACCCACTTATTTTCACAAAATTTTAATTAATTACTTAATTGCTGTTAAGACCGCAATCCATGTTCTCAAATTGAGCTAAAATCAGTCAAAATGTGATAAAGAGACTGAAAGACAAGCTAGCAGGCAGAGACAGGCACTGGGATTGCAGATGTCATGGTAAAGGTCTCTGACTGGAAGAAGCTCTCACGACGAAGCACTCATTTTAGAAACAAAACCAGGGGCAACATCCCACACTTCTACCTAAAACAGAGGAACAAGCAGAACCCAAAAAGCCCAATTTTGACCATTTTTCCTTTTCATTCAAGACTAATTCTGTGGTCTTCCCCATCAAAAGAAATCAGCCAGCCTAATTATGTACGTGCAGATACACGACTCCAGGTGCTAGAGCTTCACCACCCCTAGGGGAGGCAAGAAAGAATTGACAGAGGGGGAGGGAAAAAAAAAAAAAAAAGGGCAGTGTGGCCCTCACACATTTTTTTTAATAGCAGAAAATAGTCATGGAATAGCATTATAGGAGTGCAAATGTTAGAAAGAGTGTTATTCAATGATATGGGTGATTAAAGATGCACTGTTTGGGGTTAAGGTAATGCAACTTGATGTGAGCACTTCATCAGTTTCACTGGGCTGTTAGGATGCAACATAAAAAGCAGGTTTTAAATCACTGCCATTTGTAAATTGGCACGTTGCCTTACTCTAGGACAAACTGTCATAGGAAACTGCATGCATTAAACCAAAACATTACACTATCAATCACTTGTATGTGTGTATTCAAGAAAAAAAATAACTTGATCAAGAAGAGAACTAGAGAACTAATCTTCCCACATGGGCAGGCCATCTGTGAGAGTTAAACTTACTGACTTCCCCCCAGTATTCTCGACATTCTTGCTCAGAAAGCGTTGTTCCAGCTGAAACAAGAGTTCTCTTGTGCAAATTCTGAGATCGTTACAACTGAAATCTGAACACTGATTTATAAACGTCCTGCTGACTGGTACTGACATGCGGACAATGCCTGACCTAGAAACCCACAAGAGCATCCCCTTCGGGGAAGGGACCCCGGAATCTCATCTTAACTGACCACTCAGATGGCGAGATTTCATTAAACGTTTCCTTCTTTATTTCTAGGTCATGTAGTTTACAAGGAGCTTTATTATGTTGGTGTCGAGTGACAAAAGTAAAATTTAAGTACATGGTTATAAACAGGCAGCAACGTTACAGAAAACAAGATATACACTTTAATTGTCCTCTGTAATCATGCTTAGAAAGAAGGCAGAAAACCATTACATACAAGTTGTCTACTGCATATGCTCAGTGCAATTACTAGCACATCTGCAAAACATAGTTAAAAAGAGCAAGCTTGCAGATTTGTGCTATACTTCAAGCTCCTCCCCAGCAACTTACAAAAATAATTGATTGTACTGATCCTTGCATTATACCTGTGCTTATTAACACTTCTGACGATCTTCCAGTGGTGATAGTTTTGAAGGCAAAAATGTTTCCTTAAAAGTAAGGAAAACGAGAAACCTTTACAAATTAGTATCATTATCTTTAAAAAAAATACGTGCCGCCACGTTAAGGAGTAAGCGCTAAGCCAGACGTTTCACAAGTACATTAAAAGCACAGGCAGATGAAGGAGTTAGGGCGGACAGGCTACGAGGTGACCGCAGAACACGGCAGCTTCTTTGCATCCAAGCGCATACCCTTACCTTACCCCTCGCCTACAGAGAAAGCAAACGCCGCAGCTAAACCACCCCAGAGCCTTTGGGTCAGCCGGCCTTACCCACATACGCAAAACGTTAGGAGCGGCAAGGAAACCATGGCACTTCAGGAAAGCGCTGCTCTGTTATTTTACCGAAAGCATCCTCTACTATACTGATCACATCTTCGTACTTTAGTAAACCGGTGATCAACTACAAAGTGCAACTGCAAGGAAAATCAAGTTAAAAAAATAGATTACACATCTGATAGTTACAAAAAGCAAGCCTTCAGTGCAAATGACTGGTTTTATTTTCTCTTTAAACAGAAAGTGAGTTTATTTAATGCTTAAATCTTGAAATCCCTGACAAGTAAGCAGTTCTACTGATTTGTTTGCATAAATAGGGATAACCTGTTGCTTAGAATATTCAAGACTGAGTGAAGATGCATTACCTGCAAAAAATAAAAATAAGAAAGTCGGCGCAACTTTGTAACAAACGTTTTCAGCATGAGACAACCTCTCAAAAATACCAATACCCTTATTTTTCTTTCAGAAACTGAGGCCACGCTTCTTTCAAATGAAGCTCTTCTGTTACCAATACAGATCTTATTTTTAAAGCATCAATACTTTCCACTAGCAAATGATCGTAATTTTACATTCAAGATACAGCACACTTTTTGTCAGTGAATCTCACTTTAAGATAATCTATACTTAAATAATCTATATATTACATACAAAAATACACATCTCTACCATAAACAAGGTCTTGTCTTTTTGTCAATGTCCCAGCCTTTTGGCTCATCAGCCTTGCTGTGTGTCTTACTTATTTCAAGCTCCCAAACCAACGGATACAGCCACCAAGCAAATTCTGTCACAATCTACTCAAATGGAGAAGTATTTTCCTCAACACACAATCCTGGAATGCAACAGGAAAAAGTAACTTGAAAATATACGTATTTATTACTTTGTAAATGGTTGCTCAAAAATAGCGTACCTCAGGACTTCGTACAATTTCCTGATTGAGAAATTCTTGAGATTCCAGCTACCACCATAAATTGCCAGCGCTTACACTGACAGCTTCCATTTTTCTATTCATACTTTGAATGCAAACGCATCTATTTCTTTCCATACGGTCTAACAGCACGTATTTATCGAATGGCTGAATGTTCTGACACAGAGATGTCAGAAGGTGACTTTCCCACTGCACGGTATTCAGCTGGGCACCTCACAACAGCAGAGCTGACTTCGTTTCCTCGAGGGTAAGCCTATCCTTCAAGTTCAAGAGCACAGAAAACAACATGTTTATCGATACCGATCGAGGAGCAGTTACAAAACATTGCTCGAATGTATGCATTGTTCAATTTATCTGGCATTCACTTAACCGTAACGAAAAAGCACGCTGGCAAACGTGTTGTGTCTAAGAATATGGCTACAAGAATGAGATACCCATTTCTTTGAACTATTTTTTTAGCCTGCTCAGTTTCACAGCTGTGTTAGCAAAACAGCGTCTTTAACACTGTTAAATTATTCAATTGATAATTAAGGCGACAAATATGCATATAATAATGGCTAGCATGGTGCTGTGAAGTCCTGCACAACAACCTCACCAGCTTCCAGAATGGTTAGAGACGAAGACTTCTTGTACAAAGCCAGGTAGATGTGCCTATGCTTGTTTTAATCCTTTGTTCAAAGCCTCTTATCTTTGTTTTAAAAAACACACTGAAACAGATAAGGTACCTCACTGCCTAAAACCTAAAATCACCTTTTTTTTTTTTCCATTAAATGAAAAACATGGTCTCTTAGGTACCAGAAGAATAAGCGGCTGCACATAGCCTTGGTGAAACGAGCCAAGGTAAACCTTAAAGTAATATTGTGGGGGGAAAAAAAGCCATCTAATCAAGTGTGAGACTGATGTTACTATTTCCAAGGAAATTTAAAAGCTTAAGTCAGCTATCCAGGAGCTGTCACAGGAATACTTGGAATTTTAGAATTCAAAAACTTTTTTTTTCTCCCCCCCCCCCCCCCCCAGGGTTAGTACTAGGACATGGCATACACCACTCTTGGCTCAGTTTTGCAGTCCTTCTGTCTAATTTCTATCACTTTCAGTAAAAGGACGCACAGATTTCGGCAGCAAGACGAAACACTGAATACATGGATAATTTTTCTTTTACGCTGCAAGACATTAATTTTAATGACAAAAATAGGCATAATGAAGAAACATTTGCCACTGTCTTAGAGCCAACATCTTAATGAGTTATTTCAGAAGAAACGCAAATAAAATTTGTGTGAGCATTCAAATGTGTTTAGGTGGAAAAGAGATTGTACCTGAATTTCACTACAAGCTTCACAAGTATCTATTACTAAAATTGAACAATACATATGGGTCAGAATTTGCATTGGCACAATTTAAAACTGAAGACATGAAAGAGCTCATTCTATAGGAAAAAACAATAATTTAAAGCTTTGAGAGACAAGGTGTGTTCAATTTAAAACAACCAGAAGTAGTACCATAATCAGAAAGTCACACTCTGAATATAGATAAAAAGGAAGAAATACTGGAGAAACAGAATAAAATTGTGTCTTTGCTGAGGTACGAATAGAAGGTTCCATTGTACAGGATTAACTATCTTCCAATGGCAAATCCTTCACATACAAAAAAAATCAATCCAAGATTCACTTACCACGTAATTCAAGATTTACATGTAATAAAGGCAAGGCAATACTCAGTTATGGCCTGTCAAATATTTACCCCACTAACATTATCTACAGAAGCACTTTACCATTTTGTACACAGTGATTCCTTATGCACGTTGAAAGGCTCTCATTTAAAAAAAAGACATTATATACATATCTGTACACAATTCCAACAAACATACTCCATCTCCCAGTGGAATTCTTAAAGCAAGATACCTGAGGTTTCTCAATATCTTCAATTTCTCTATCACAAACCTAAATATACATTGCAAAGTTTACAAAAAGACACCTCCCTGGAATATGTGCATTGTCATTAAAAAAACTATAGCTTTAAGGAGCTGAAAAAGACTGCCTCCATCTGAGAGACTTCATTTTCACTCTTGCACGTTTAGGAACATCCTTCCGCCAAAGGACATTCTGGTGACTGAGGGGAGAACGACTTCAGGACGCGCTTCTTCACTGCAGACACCATTGGATCTCCGTTGTCTTAGAAAAGTCAGAAAGAGTACTTCAGTAGGATGAAGTACTTCCTCCAGCTAGTGAATATCTGAAGAGGAAAAGAAATCATTATTGTCGTGACCTTCACAACAGCATGATGTAACAAGCAGCAACTAGAAGTTATCCTGTTATATGCTGTTGAAGTTCTAGTCTTCTTCCTTCCAGAACAACATCCCCGAGTACTGTCACGCTTCAAAGACAAAAGCCATGATCTGAACAACGCATAAATACACTCCATTAGAACGCTGCTGCTTTTCTAACAGAAGAAAATTTGTGTTCAAGTGTGTTATCAAGAAGTATATGATGATGTAAAAATTCTTTAGGCTATGGGCAAAATTTAGTGATTCCAACTCTCCTGCTTGGCAAGTTTACATCACAATCCTTCCAAAATATTGCTGGGGCAGAAAGCTTCTGTTTCTTAGTCTAACCAGATTCTTAAACCATCTGAAGAAAAATAAACATTTTAATCATATTAAACTTCCAATCAGCTTTACGGAATATCAAAGATCAGAACTGAATGGGGAAGGTAAATGGACTCACTGGGCAGATCTTTTGAGGGTCCCAACAAACCCATTTAGCCAAAGTCCGGAAATGCCGGTTTGACCAATCATAGGAGGAATGAGTATATCAATAGGAACATGTTGAACAGTCATTTTTCAATAATTTGCTATCAAATGGAGAGAGGGTATTACCCATTGCAAGTAGATACAATAAATGATTAAATGATGCATCAGCACATATATTTGGTAGCTTTCAAGTAAGAAGAAGCTGTCTTTTCAGAAGCTGAGTAGCTCCAGAAATACCCGTCAGGCTGTGGAACAGTTCAAATTCATTGTTAAGGTGGATCCTGCCGTTCATTTCTTTACGGAAGGGGCGCTACCATGTTGATGTACTAGCTCAGTACCATCCCTAGAGTAAAAAGAACTTCACCCACACGACCCATCAACAGACATTCCTTATGAACATTTCTTTTCTTCAAAGAAAAGAGAGCGTCCGACTGTGACAATAAGGTATTATGGCTGAGAAAAACAGCAGAAGTCCAAAGAAGCAGAGCCATGACAAAAAGAAAAAAAATGCAGTGTATCTCCAAAGACAAAAACGGTAACTGTTGCTGTCATGAATAGTACAGGTAAGATCATTTCTGGCATCCACAAATGACATGCCCAGTGAAAGCCTGTCTCCACAAGATCATTTTCAGCTGCAATTGCAGGAACAGAAGTCAACCATCACTAGAAGATGGTTGGGTTGGTTTTTGTTTGTCTGTTTTGACACATAAAGGAAACAACTGTAAACACAAAAGTGTACTTTCCTTTATTAAAAAAGAAATCCATTCCTTCCATTTAGCACTAGTCACATGCTTGTAGAGTTAAGATCTGCCATTTTCTGTAATCCTTAGTGAATTATTTCATTACCTCTGAAGCCTCTGCACTAGGTGTGACACCATGTTATCGGCAATGCCTGGAGAAGCCTCTTCAGCTAAATAAATCGCCTTTCTCAGTTCTTCTATGGAATCTGTGTTGCCACCACACACTTCACTTTTCTCTTTCAACTGAAAGAAAAAAAGGAAGTGACACATTCATAATATATTCATAATATTTCCAGAAACAACGTAATGCAAAATCTTGCTAGAAGGTAACTGCTAGTGTTCACAGTGTCAAGATTTGACTTTCATTATACACCCGCACATCCTGAAGACCTTTTTCTTCCTGAAGTTAATCTATGCAGTAGTTATTTGGGTGTCATTTATCCTCACAAGATTTCAGTCATTCACATACCCTTTTCATTCAAAATTCACGACGCTATCCCTCAAATCACGCACTGTTTAGCTGGAGCTGCTTGGTTTCAAGATGTGTTGCTTACACATGCACTTTTGTGTACCTCTTGTACACCTACATGTTACGCTTGGACACCAAGAGCGCATTTGTGCCAACACTGTTAAAAAATGTTTTCACTGCCAACACGTGTAACAGAAAATCCTAAGTGCTCTCATCTTCCCCCTGAAACAAAAGATCCCACAATCAGGCA
Source organism: Oxyura jamaicensis (assembly GCF_011077185.1). Classification (NCBI taxonomy): domain Eukaryota; kingdom Metazoa; phylum Chordata; class Aves; order Anseriformes; family Anatidae; genus Oxyura; species Oxyura jamaicensis. The sequence continues at coordinate 149,735,291 of NC_048893.1, read as the reverse complement.
GGAACCGGGGGTCTGAGAGGGAGGGTCTCAGCGCTCAGCTTATGTAGGTGCTGCTGGAAGGTGCAGAGTACAGCTGGTAAAATTGTATCTTGGAACTCACGGTAGAGCTTTCAAAAGTCTTAGCAGGGTCTGGGCCTCCTTAGAAGAAAGCTTCATTTTACTAGCAGTAAGGGTGAAAGAAGGCACGGTCGTCTTTCAGGGACTGGGCTTTCCCCAGCAGGCCGGATGGCTGCACTTACAAAGTGCCTCTCCACTTTTACCACTACAGCAGCTGTCAAGAGGTGCTTTTGCAGCATCCTCTTCTATCAACATTATTCCTTAGAGGGGGGGAAAATGGTGAAAAAAATACTCCAGTAGGAGGCTGACTGTGCGTATAAGTGCCTTGGACCAAAGGGCGTCAGAGTTGTTTATACAGAACTGAAGAAGAGTGGAACAACTTCTCTAGAAACTGTTCAGTTGGTTTAAGAGTTCTCTGAATTCTGGAGCTATTGCTGGTCTGCATCAAAAATAAATAAAAACGTGTGCGCACAGATGTGCATGCCAGTAATGAAGGAAACAGTGTCAACAACGGAACACGTGGCAACTTTGCACCCTTTTCTGGGATGTAATTTGTGCATGCATACACTTTTGGCCCCGGTCAAGTAGAGCAGAAGGTTTAGTTACACAGTAGAAGCATGATCCCCAGTAAGCAGCAGAAAGCAGAATGAATGTATCAGGACACCTTTTGGAGCTTGGTATTAACACAAGACATTCCAGAGGGAGCAAAGTAGCAGTGAAGTACTTCAGAGGTGTCCAGTGAGAAGAGGCATCATCCCATCATGCATTCAAGTGGCCTTTCAGGCATTACTGAAGGAGACTTTCAGCAGCTGTCAGCAACAACAGCTCAGGAGATGCCATCAGCACCGAGGAAAAGCTTCTTATTTAAAGAGGAATCTGAGTCTTGCAAGGGAAATCGTATAGGAAATAGTAATTGTTCTGATTCCACATTTAGTGATGGCTTCTAGGAAAGATGTTAGGGCACCCTTCTGAAAATAACACAGGTCTGGAGGTTTTAAAGCACGTGGCTGGGACAACAGGAAATCATGAGGACACCACAGGTGTACAACAGCTGACATACAATGGCAGCAGGAACAAGGTTTGTGCACTCTTCTTTGGCTGCTGCTTGTGTTCTCTCTTCATTGCACCCCCGATGCTCAAGGAAGAGATCTTGTTAAAGCACAGGTAATGGGAAGACACAAATGCCTTTTTTCCTCACTAATAAATGACCCTTTCTTAGTCAAAACTGGGAAATCACAGCGTGAGGACAAAATGATAGAAGATAGCTGGGAACATCACAAAGGATACCTTCAGATCTGCCTCAAAAAGGAACCCAGAATGGGTCTCAGCATGCAGTTCAGAGCAAGCATCCTCTGATAGAGAGGAAGGAACCACATCAGGGTGGTAGCTGGTCACTGAAGATAACAGGTAACTGACAAGCATGACTTTATTCATTCCCAGGGCTTTTGTTTTGTTTTTAAAAAACAGCTTTGCTTAGGAGCACCAAGCTTCAGATCACTACTAGCACCAGAGGCAGGGCCCAATAGTTGAACAAACCTCTCCAGTCACAGCTCCTGATTAAGGTGTATCAGAGCTCAACTGAAAATGGCTTTTACATCTACAGTCTTCTACGTCAAAAGCTTTGAAGACACCAAGATGACAAAAAGCTCTATATACCTAGTTTTGTCCTTCTTGGAGGAGTTCTGTGGTATCTCATTAATTTACCTGGCAATAATTCCTGAAGGTGCAGCTGTGTCTTTGCTAAACAAATGGAGCCCTGAAATGTAACAGACTGCTTCTCCCAGAGAGCAGAGAGTTGCCATGCCCTTAAGAAAAAGGAAACCCTGCAACGAAATTCTGGAGCAGTTTGGAAAAGTTGTGGCTCTCCACCAGAAGCTGCATGAAAGAGGAGTATGAAGCATGAACCAACAGCAGACTAAGACCTCCCACTGCATGAACAAGTGTTTGAGGAAGAACTTCTCTGTAGCTTCTACACACTGAGGACATGGAAGTAGATGGCAGTCTTAAGAAACAGAGTGTAAAATGTTTCTGTTGCTGCAGCAGTGCTAGGAGAATTGTGCAGCAACAGGGGACAACAAGCAGCAATAAAAAGAATGGCCTTGAAAATGAGAAGGGCAAGCAAGAAAGGGCAGAAGAATAATAGAGCAACTAGTTAGCAATACCATGGGGAGGAAGAACGCAGAGCAGAGATCTCCAGAAGACATGTAAGAAAGGGCATGGTGGAGAGAAAGTGAAAATAAAAAAGGATAAAAATGGAGGATGGACTGAGGAAAATAGTGGACTCAAGAGCAACATCGTGCTTGATAGGGGAGAAGGAGGAAGAAGACCTAAAGGAGATGCAGAGCAACAAGATAAATATTTGGGAGATGGGAAAGTAGGGAATATCCTTCCTGAGCAGCATGCAAAATTTTATAATAACCTTCTGCATCATGATTTCATTCACTAGAACAAAATTAAGACAACATTTTCACTAGAACAACTTCATTTCTGTAATGGTTACAATGGCTGAAAGCATTATTTAAATAAAACCTTTCATAGCAAAGATAGGATGAGAGGGCAGGGTTTTTTGTTTGTTTTGTTTGTTTTTAAGATAGAGTTCTATCAACCCTTGTAAATAATCACATATAAACAAATATCTTCCCCTTCATGTGATTTTTATTTACCTAAGTATTTGGAAAAACAAATATAAAACCATATAGAATTCAGAACGGAAACAAAATACAGTTTTCAATCTGAAATTCAAAAGTTAAATTCTTACTGGGCTGGGATGCAGCCAAGTATTGGAACAGTGAAGAGCTTAAATTTTGTAACAGATAAAATGATGCATAAAATGTTAAAGAGATAAAGCAGTGTCAAAATAAAAAATAAATAGGAATGCTCTAATCCAAATACTTACTTACCTTTCCATTTTTCATATCAATTGTTTTCAGCTGTTAGCTTGCAAGCATGCGATTGCTTTAGTATCAGTGCTGTTGCTACAATGTTTAAGTATCACTGTTAGAAGCTAAACTAAGATCTTAACTGACACACCTGAAGGCAAAGGCTACCAGTAAAACTAATGCAGTAAGTTCTAAATGGGTCATAGAAACCTTTGTAGAAAGAAACCCTTTCATCACTTTTTTTCCAGAGATATAAATCCTAGAATTGCTTAAGCTTTAAAGCAGTAACTTACCTCTGCAAATAAAGGGGATATAACTGTAGACAGGCATTGGGATAGAGGCCTCTTTGGGATGTCCTTCTCCTTAGGAGAGAACAAAATTTGCAACAATTTCATTTCTGAAAAGAAGCATCTTCATTGCATTCTGTTTCTAATCAGTGGGGAAAAAAATAGCTCCAACATGCCACACTTCATGAAAAATGTGTTTCTATGTATATACAAATATGTAAGTCATCTTGCCACACGGTGCTTTATTCCAAAGCACTGCGGAGAATAGAGGCTGAATTGAAGTTTAAGGCTCTGGCACTCAAATATCTGCAAACTCAAAATTATGAAAAAACTCCTTCCAAGCATTCACCAAATCATATGCATGCTGATATTTACAGAAAGTTTCACAATTTACATGCTTTCAGAGTTATAAAAAAAAAAAAAGACTTGTGAAAAATGCTAAATCACCCCATTAAATTATTAAAGCAACATTTATCTCCTCTTACAATACAATCAACATTTCAAGCACCTTGTTTCTTTGAAACTCCAAAGGCTGGGCTGCTCCGTTCTCTAGATTCTTGGGGTCCTTTTCTCTTATGGTGAAGATCCACTCTCCTGAATCACTCCCACCTGAAGCCTGGCCATCTGGTTCACTTTGAGGAAAGAAAAAGGAAAAAAAAAGGAAAGAAAAAGAAAAGGATTATTGTTCATGTTCCTTCAACACGTAACTTCCATTCAAGACCAAAAATCAGGATTCTGTTGTGCAAGCCAGTGAATATAAAGACAACTGTGAAAAGTAATGCAACTTATCTTTTTGAGAAATTAAAGGCTTTTTTTTTTTTAGAAAACAAAACTAAGATACTTTACTGAATGCTAAATTAACTTCAAAAAGAAATAGAGACATGAAAGATTGAAAACAACTTCCCAAGTCACATAAACAAACAAAATGAAGTGTGTTATTTCTATCTGAAAATGGCTTTAGCATAGTATCTCAAATAGGGAACAGAAAACGGGGAAGAAACAGAAGAAATAATCCACTTTTTTTTTTTCCTAGAAAAACAGTTAAGACAATAGCTTAGAATACCTTTGTAGAACTCCCACATTACATCCTGATCTCCAAATGGGAGAGAGATGGATTTGAAGGGTGGACTATTTAGTGGATAAGGAATCTACTGGGTGGCTGCACCCAGAGAGATTGGGTACCGGTGCTGTTTAATACCTTTATGAGTGACACAAGCAGTGGGATCGAGGGCACCCTCAGCAAGTTTGCAGATGACACCAAGCTGAGTAGTGCAGTCAATAGAGCAGAAGGAAGGGATGCCATCCAAAGGGACCGGGGGAAGCTTGAGAAGTGGGCCCACGTGAACCTAGTGAGGTTCAACAAAGGTGCAGCACCTGAGCTGGGCAATCCCAGAGCTGAGCACAGCCTGGGAGAAGAGCTCACTGAGAGCAGCCCTGTAGAAGGACTTGGGGGTGCTGGTGAATGAAAACCTCCTCACAAGCCAGCCGTGTGTGCCCACAGCCCAACAGGCCAACTGCGTCCTGGGTGCACCACCAGAGGGGTGGCCAGCAGGGGAGGGAGGGCATGGTGCCCTTCTGCTCTGCCCTGGTGAGGCCCCACCTGGAGTGCTGCATCCAGGGCTGGGGGTCCCAGCACAGGAAGGACGTGGGGCTGTGAGAGCGGGACCAGAGGAGGGCCACAAAGTCGATCAGAGGGCTGGAGCACCTCTCCTATGGAGAAAGGCTGAGAGAGCTGAGGATGTTAAGCCTGGAGAAGAGAAGGCTCCAGGAAAACCTCATTGCAGCCTTTCAGTACCTTAACAGGGCTTACAAAAGAGATGGAGAGCAACTTTTTGCTCTGGCAGATAATGCTAGGACAAGGGGGAATGGTTTTAAACCAAAAGATGGGGGATTTGATTAAAGGTTAGGAGGAAATTCTTTACTCAGAGAGTAGTGAGGCACTGGCACAGGTTGCCCAAATCCGTGGATGCTCCATCCCTGAAAGCGAGCGATCCCAGGGTGGATGGGGCTTTGGGCAGGCTGGTCAAGCAGATGGCATCCCTGCTCGTGGCAGGGGGGCTGGAACTGGCTGATCTTTGGGGTCCCTTCCAACCCAAACCAGTCTATGATTCTGTGATGCCTTGCTAATTGAGGTTGGGGATGAACTGACAAATTCCTTCCTGATTCAGAAAATGTAGCTAAAAAAAGCAGGCACACAGCATCGATTTAACATATTATATTGCCATAAATGAATAAATCTTTTGCCCCTTTTTTTTGTGGATGGCATAGTAAACTAATTTTTTTTCTTTAACTCCTGGGAATTTGAAAGAAGAAAAACATTTGTGCTGAGAAAAACCAGTCACAGTGTTACATTTCACTTCGCACTATAATAAATCTCCTTCTCTAACCTCATTTCTTTATGAGCTGTGAAGTAGAGTGATCTGCAAGAAAACCACCAATTAGAATAGCATCTTGTGGATACTGTATGAAAAGTATTTATAGTGCCCTACCAAGCCAAAAAGCATATGATTAGCGTAAGAAAACTCTTCAGCACCTCTGCCTGAAGTCACATAGGACTGTCTGTCATGGAAAGAGGCAGATCTGCTTTCCATGTATGCATTAGCTCTAGTGAGCTGATCAATTTGGAAAGTTAGCACTCCATTGGATCAGCACGCCACATCAATTCACCCTTTTATCACATCTAATACAAGGGCTGCTGTGGAAGTAGAGGGGAAAGCAGGCTGAGATATGCTAAGTTGTGTTATAAGCACTCAGCAACCATTTCAGTTCCAAATCCCCATTATCATAGGAGCACTATACCGCTAACCCTCTCTTACATAGAAGGATATCCTTCTGCTTGCTTACTGCAGGTAGCCAAAATGCAGGCCAACCTGCCACCAAGGAGACAACTCCTCTCTTTACATGGCCACATGCACACACAGCACAGTGCACAGGCACACTGCTGGCTGGTTGTGCAGGGTGAGGCCTAACTTTTGCTCACAGGACAGGAGCACAGCTGGCCTTCTGTCTAGAAAAGACCCTACATAAAAGAGAAGGTAGTAAAGAATGGGCCAGAACAATTATTTACAGTGGTTAAGTTACTTGCATAAAATCCCTAACAACACTGAAATTAAGATTTCATTAGCTTACCAAGGCTGCTAACCTGAAAAGCTGTAAATAAATAACAAAACATAGGAATATATGTGCTAGAAATAACCACTTGCCTTTTTATTTACAAAGAATGTTTTGCAAATTTGTCAGACTTACGTATCTGAGTCATCAGAGCTGGAGTCATCATGACTCTGTTCAGATTTCCACCTCTTGTGCCTATCAATAAGCTCAGTCAGGTAGGAAGTTTTCTTTGCATTTCGTAAAATAAATTTGTGTTTTAAGAGTTCCTTTGCAGTAGGTCTCTTTAAAAAAAAATATTTGAATGTGTTAAAATGACTCACTATAAAATGGTTAAGAAAAGCAGGCCAATCTTGATGCAAATAAGTATTTATAAAGACATACAGTATCTACAAATAAAAATTAAGATGCTGGTGAATATGCTGTCCCATTCCATAAGTGCTGAATTACACTTCTTCTTATGTAGAGATTTATGACAGAACTTCACAGAAGTGCCAAAACAATATATTAATTTCCTTTGACATTCAAATGTAGTGGAGCCTGGGGTTATCACTCACAGCAGAGTTTTCCAACATCCGTATGGTTATTAGAATTGTTGCCTCCACTTTAAAGCTTCCTGAAGAGTTTGCATATTTTACTAACCTAGCTCCTACACCTCATATATAAAAACAAACATTCACAAGAAAATCTCTCCCTTTTAAACCAGTTTCTGCATTAACGTTAGGCACAGCAAAAGTATGCTTGCCTCCTTAAAAACCTCTAATCTGTAATTATTTGTTCAAGGATTTCTCAGTTTTCAACTTTATTCTGAATCCCGTCTGTAATATATATATATGAACGTTTTTTTCCATAGAGAATTCACAAAAATCAGTCAAGTTCTTTATGACATATTGAAAAACAGCTGAAACTCACAAAGCTTGGGTCCTTGTTCAAGCAGGCCTCAACAAATTCTTTGAGGGATTTACTGAAGTTTCCTTCCAACGTTGGTGGATTGTTCTTAGGAATGAGGAACAAAACCTTCATTGGATGTAATTCTGAATGAGGTGGTTCTCCTTTTGCAAGTTCTATAGCTGTTATGCCTAATGACCAGATATCTGCCTGTAAGAAACAATCATTTTAAGATTAAGTTGGAGAAAGAGGAAACAATGCTACTAGCCACAGTAGATTTTAAACCTTTACTGTAAATCATTTCATATGTAAATTGTTCTTGCTAACATAGTCTGATTATGTGGTTAACCAGATAAAATGAAAAAGTTCATCAGCTGTTTTTACTCCAAATCATAAAGTAGTTCTAGTAAGACTTTGAAAACATTTCAACATTTAAAATCAATTATAACTTACAAATCTTTTTAAAATAGCGGTCGAGTTGTTATAAACTAGCACTTTACCTACTATATTCAAGTTTACTATTTAAGTATGAGGCAGCACGCAACAACAGGATAAAGATGTCATAACATGCAGAAAACACTTTGAATCAATAAGCATTTGCCAGTACAACTACAAGAAATGGAATAAATTAGAACGTGATTTTCCTGGGGTTTAACACTGCCTCATGCATCATTCTTTTCACAGACTAGTGAAACACAACCTAGAACAATATTACTCAACTTTTTCACCCCAAGATTTTAACCAGTTAAGTACATGATCCAAGTCGCTTCTGAAACATGGGAAGTGTTTTTCTACCTGATATGCTTGGAAAGCTCCTGAAAGACGTGTCTTGTAGGCCAAGAAAGCCTGCTGTAAATGAAACTTCTCTAAAGTCATGCTCATACAAAATGCCAATCCAAAGGCTTACTGCCAAGTCAGAGGGGCAGGTCAAATAATGCTGCGGAGGTTGGTGCTAGATCTGGTACCATTTAATTTCAGTGATGAGTTGGATTCACGTTTTTACTGTATGTCACAACATGCAGACTGTTGTTTTAGGGCAGATATATTTGTTTCATAGATTTTCATAATCAAAATGGACTATTCCTTCCGGGAAATGTAGTCTCCCTAGCTCCAAACCCTATTGTCAAATCTGCCTGATCCTAATACCTTATGTTCTGGTGAAATAGCATATTGGGTGTACGTTTGAAAACAAGGACAAAATATCAATTAAGTACATTCAAGCTTTGGTGGTCAAGATCCATTTCCAGGTACTGGATAGAGTAGAGAGTTCACTTATCACTACTGTCCTTATGAAGTGACCCTCTAATCCCCTCTGTCTCTGCTCAGTTGTTATCCTAGGTTCTCTCTGACCAACTCATACAGGACTACAGGCTGATAGCTACATAGCATTACTAAAAACAGGCTCCTCCTTCCTTGTTCAGACAGTATTCTATTATTAAAAGTATAGTTACTTAATTTTGTAAGTCAATAGGTAAAAAATCTGAGTTAACTAGCATAGCATTGAATTTATGAAACGATGCTTTGTTAGCCCATGTCACAGTACCACCATCTCACACTGAATGCAGAGGATTATACATGTAAATGAGCTTTGAGTTCAACTTATCTTAATAACAGCATTATCAGCTAAGTTCTCCTCAAGTCTGAGTATAATTGTGAGTACATTTCCTCTAGTAGGAAAGCTTTTTCTTGGTTATGAAAGAAAAATGTCACCTGTGAAAAAGGTTCTTTGTGTTAACAACTGAGAGTTATTATTTCCACTTTATTCTGAATCTCAGTTCCTCAAAAAAAAAGTGTTAAAGCCATATAAATCAGTAATTTTCTTCTGCCAGACTTTCAGTCACAGATGGAGCACGTACATATACATATAAAAATCAAGTTCAAACACGTTTATGCGTGCACAAACACTTCATTTTTTCTCCCTCTCGTGTATTTATAACCTCCTACTGTTAATGACCTTCCTACACAAAAATGAACAATGAAGTCCAACAAACCATGGCTGCACACGAGCTCTTTCAAGTCTCCAAGTTTGGTTTTTGGAAGCCTCAGCTTCCTGTGGGAAGCACCAAGATTAAAAAAATCTCTCTCTGGAACTGCAATCTCTCCTTCCATAGATAGGAAAGGATATCAAAACAGAGATAACAGATGTGAGTACTGACTGCACGCGTATTGCGGTATGGGATGTGCTTGTCTGCAACAACAAAACTCTAGATTCAACAGGTGCAAATCAGTTCTCCACGTGTGGAGGAAGGATGCCAACTGATCTTGTTTGGGATTCATCATCCTAGCAGACATCATTTAAACAACATTACATCATTAGCAGGTTTTAACACGTTAATATTTTTACGTTTTCAAATCTTGAACAAAAATTATTTGTTCAAGTTCAAATGGGAGTCAGCAAATCTCCTCGCTAGCACCCTATGTATGTTGCAATCTTGCCGTCTGTCCTCTTCCTCATTTTAATGAGTAAAATTTAGTCTGACTTTAAAGCTCCTTCAAGTCAAAAAAAACACAGGATTTGTATAAGAAAAAATTGTTATAAATTAAATATTTACTTCACCTATTAGAAATAATATAGTAGAAAGGACAGACAACTAGATTTGGAAAACTAAAGCAAAATGATGACTCAGATGAAGAAAGCAATCAAATATCTGAAGAAATCAGAAATGGCAAAAACAACAGAAACTATACAGAAGGGAAAGATCTTACGCGGACATTAAATCAAAAAAAAAAAAAACAAGTAGCTTGGAGAAAAATAAATAAATGATATGTTGAAAGACAAATACGAAACACAGGAAAAGAAAAATAAAACAACAGGTGATAATTTTAGAAGAACTATTACAGTCTTGTTTTGACTTTTCACTATTTTTCCCATTGCTGGTATTGATTCATTTTGCAAGTATGTTTTTCTTTATTATCCCCATGGATTACATGGGCTTTAAAAGTGAACTACAAGAGCAAACAAAAAATTAAGGTGAAATTTCTGCTATCAAGTACTCTACTCAGATTAGCTACTTAACACATTAGAATGCAAATATTATAGCTAAATTTTCTCACAGAAGACATCTGGAAATCTTATGCTCTAAAACATAGGCCTGAACTATTTTAAGGAATCTGATTGAAGCTGCTGAAATTTCACTATCTGTGTCAAAAATTACATACTTTTATTATTTTCTTCCAATAAGTATAAATATTAGAATGCTTTGTAAATGTAACTTGTAATATATGGTCTGAGAAATAATGATACAACAACCTTAAGGACAGAAACAGACTGAAAATGGGTCTGGAGAAAACAAGAATGGAATGGACAAATTCTCTGTGATGCCTAGGAAATACAAATACCAAAAGCATTTTACGTGCTTCATATAAGGGAATTCCTCAGAAGTTTCTCTCTTAAATTCTGAAATCTGTGTTTGACGGAATGGTTAATTCAAAAATGTATCTGAATACAGATGTAGCTGTAGCTTAGTATTTGAAAATGTTTACAGTGGAAATCAATGTATTGGAATAATAGTTTTTGCATGAGTTATCTTGATAACATAGTACAGGCCGTGATCAGGAAATCTACCAACTGCCCATAGTATTAAGAAGAGCGATAGCACCAAATCAACAGAAGACCTTAAGCTTTATTTTCAATAACCAGCAAAACTGAAATACAGCGCCTTTTACCTTTGAATCATATGCAGATTGCTTTATTACTTCAGGTGCCATCCAAAATGGTGTTCCCACAAAGGTATTCCTCTTTATTTGGGTATCTGTTAGTTGTCCTGCTACTCCAAAATCTGCTAGTTTTACTTCTCCTTGTTCAGAGAGCAATACATTAGCCGCTAGAATAAGGAAGAGGAAATAGGGTTAGAAGAGCTCATGCAGTATAAATGAAGACTCTTGCAGAATCGAATCTCTTAATTTCAACTATCATGATACAAATAAAAACAACAATTTACCTTTAATATCTCTGTGGATTTTCTTTTCTGAATGTAAGTAATCAAGTCCTTTGAGTATCTCCCTCAGTATTGTGGCTATCTGGGTTTCATCAAGTGAGCCAGGTTCTAACTAGGAGACAAAAGAAATATTTATGTGTGTGTGTGTGTGTAAAAGGAGAAATGGAGAGACTAGAAATAGAACTGTGAACATGAAAGAAATCTTTCTGCCACACCTCAAAATTTCCCATTTGCAAACTTTGTAACACGAGATACAATCCACAGTACCCTCAAGAAAATACGTAACTCTAAACTAAGTCATCTTGTGAAGAACAAATATTTAAGTTATCTACAATGATTTTAAAAGTTTGTTAAATGTTCCATAAAGACACAAGTTCAAGTTACCAAGTTACTGCTTTGTGGTCAAGTCATAACACAGTCTTTGAAAAGCATCTACGTTATAATCTTCTTCTTAAGATTACACTGAATTTAGATGTGCAAGTCTATGGGCCCTATATGAACCCGAATCTCAAAGTCTGAGAAGGAAACAAAGGCATTTAAGCTGCCACATCAGCCATCTCATCCAACATTACTGTATGTTAGGTGAGATTTTGTGAAGTTCCCCAGAACACAACTCAAAACTCTAGGCTGACAAAGCACCATCTATTTAAGAAGTTATTATTTCCACATAAAATTGAAGGTGTAAGTCTGCAAATCATTAGAATGAACAGTTCTGGGTAATTTAATTCTGAGAAGAGACAGGAGGGGGAAGGTATCTCACAGCACACTACATCTGAGATAAAGTCTGAAACTGAGCGTGCCACTGATTTTAAAGTGATAGAGGAAAGGCGACTGCCTAAAATGCCCTTACTGGTTAGGAAGCCTGTTTTAAGAGAAACACAGACTCTGAGAACTCAGAAACTCAGAAATATTGGAAATACTCTCAAGAGGGGGATGCAGATCAGGACATGTCAATCTCTGCTCTCTGGGGACAGCGACAGGACCCGAGGGAACAGCATGGAGCTGGGAGAGGGGTGGGTCAGGCTGGGTGTTAGGGAAAGGTTCTGCACCCAGAGGGTGGTTGGGCACTGGGACAGGCTCCCCAGGAAAGTGGTCACGGCACTGAGCCTGTTGGAGTTCAAGGAGTGTTTGGAGAATGCTCTCAAACACATGGTTTGATTTTTGGGTGGTCCTATGTGGAGCCAGGAGCTGGACTCGATGATCCTCATGGGTCCCTTCCAACTCAGGATATCTACCCTATGATTCTACTCCAGTATTCTAGGCTACCCCACAAGAACAGCCACTGAAAAACATTTCAGATAAAATACTACATTCATCAGAAATCCTCACCTAGTAAGCAGGAAAAAAAAAGATTTCAGATAATCCCGACTCCGTATTATTTGTTTTTATCTTTGTAGCCTTGCTTTCAACCTTTTTTTGCTTTTCTCTAGCTTTGAAAACATCCTCACAAATTGTTCATCTCAGCATTGATATTATCTCAGTAAAACTAACATTCTGTTCTTATGAGAGCAATGAACAGGCATATACATGATGCTGCCAACTCCCTGAAGCCCACAAAGACATTCTCAGGGCTTTGCTTTTGCTAGGCTGCAAATGCCAGTTCACGACTTGGCGACAACAGCACATTACACCTAACAATGGGAACTCTTCTGTCAGATGTTAGCTCACCCAAACAAGCAGGAAGTTGTGAAAACAGGCTGTGACTTAGAATACTGGTGCCTGTACCTTCACCACAAGCCTATTACGATTGAGAGCCAACGTATGTATAATTGCTTTAAGTGCACCTTCTCTCGCAAGGTGTGACTTTGAAAATAGCCTTTAGGTATTCAAGCACAGAAGACACCAGGCTAGTAAGTCATGCATACAGTTCAACCACAGAACTGGAGGTCCCCATGCAGCCTTGCTTTGTGTAGAAGCAAGATAAAGTGTGCCAATTCTCATGCTGGATTCCAGCTGAGAACCATAATGTACATGTTAGAGCTAGGAAAACATGCAGCAGGACATGAATTCAAAATGGATGAAGCACACAAGATGTTCAATATACAAGAACTTCTACAATGATTTCAGTATTTTGGTTCTGTAGCAAAATCCTTCCAACGACATTTCAAGACGTGACCAAAGACTTTGTACTATTCTAGGCAACAACTTACAGAACAAATATGTTATCACACTAGTGAATGAACGTGATTTAAAAAAAAAAAACATACAGAGGGAATATTTGAGAACATCTGTTTTCTTCCCACTCCTATACACCTTTTTGAAGTAGTAAGTTCTAAAAGCGCATCCAAACAGTTTCTAGTCGCTTTTCTGTCAGGACAAAACTATCAGAACAACAAACCAACTTCTTTTCTAGCATATTTTTATTAGGAACATAATAACATAACCATACATTCTACATAACCATAGAATTCCTTCTTAGAGGACATGGCAACTAAAATAAATGGGTTCAAAAAAGTAATCCCAATTAAAGCAGAGCGGCTCAATTGCAAGAAGCCTGTGTTTACTAGCCTCTCCTCCCAGGATGTTACCAGCAGAACGTCACACAGGTATTTATACTTTCACTTTCTTCAAACGTTTATTAGTTGCCCCAGGTGAGAACAACAAACTGTGCTACAGTCAGTCTCAGTTGGTATGATAATTTACATGTACTCAAAACATGCATTCTCATCTTTATGATATTATTTTTAAAATCCACAATAAAAACAATACTGTGTGTGGTTTTTTTATTTTTAGGTGTCTGAAGTCTGGTGTCTGAATTGCCAGCATCCAGTCCAGAAAAATGTAATCTCCACTGAACCTCTGGAATTATGATTCAAAATTGACAAAATAATTGCCCAATTTATCTGGTGCAATTAATCTAGTCTCTCAAACATATTGAACTACCTCTACAACCATTCTTTGTTAAGCAGATCTCCTTGCAGGTTTAGGTACAGCACTCTTTGAGGGAAGAGAAATGGAATGGATACGGCTCACTAAGTTTGCAATTTATAAGGTTGTACCTTTTTTCTCTTCTTTCTTAACACAAGCAGGGAGAATTGTGTTAGGAGAATTACGAGACAGAAAATACCGTTTTCAGCCTTTAGTGTTCTCTGGTTGACTGAAGATCAGCATTCAAAAGTGTTTATATCCTACTTGCAATATTATTAGGTTGCTTAGCTCCCTACCATCTCTATAAATAATCAGTCATGCCTCATGGAAAATAATATTTTCCTGGCATTGACAAGCATTTTTTTTGTCCTTTACTGGAATATCCAAATTAAAACAAAATGTGTTGTTTAAGGCATCTGGTTATGCTACCTTCCAACTTAGAAAGTAATAATTACACTTGTAAGACCATAATTTTCTGCTATTATTACAAAAAAGAGTATCACAGACAAATGATACCACTACTGTTTCCAGAATTATAGCAGATGAAAATTAAATATGTGAGAAAAATCGTATAAAATTTACTTACTAGATCAAGGGCAGAGCCTCCACCCAGATATTCCATTATTATCCATAACTTTGTATCCTGCAAAACAAACAAAAAAAAACAGAAAACACATTAAGTTTAAAAAAAAACAGTTATCATTAAATTATAATGGGAATCATTCCATTCTTTTTGCTGAAGAAGCTACCCTTTTAAATTACTATAAATGTTTAGCTGTTCCTCCAAAACACCTTTGGGTTATTCTTTGAGATGTGATATTATTTTTAGTCCCATCTGATACGGAATTCATTTAGACTGCCACAAGCTATTTATGCAACTATGTGTGCTCAAAAAAAAAAAAAAATCTGTTCATCTAACTCAACAGGAGAAAAGCTACTTCACATGTACCAATAGGTGAGAGTGCAGTCATTAGAAGCTGATTGCTTCTAAATAACTGATGCATACTCTTTAACACCAAACTCAAGTTCATTTTATAGTACCTCCTTTTGTGCCCTGATACCAATATTATTGTAATACGGATTGTAACCAGGCAAGAAGAATTTTCCCTTTAATTCCTGCCAAACAGTCATGTAGTAGGGCACCTCTTGCCTTTATGCTGAAAATATAAAAAATCTTCAGTGTCTTATCCAATGGTCAAAGCTCCAGAACTGGGAAACAAAAAAAGGCTAGAACCAAGACCAGACAATTATTCTGAAGCTCTGAGTTCACCCACCCATTAACTCACAGGAGCCACCCACCTACTTGTTCTTATCACCCTCCTTAGTGTATTTTGGAAAGTTTTTGCTGAGCCACAAAAGAAACAGGGGACACTCAGTGAAAGTGGAGGAGAATAAACTTCTACATTTAAAAATTCTTATTATAGGCATTCAGAATACCAAATACATCACATCTAGTGGATTTCCTTTCCTTAACATAAAATGTCTTGATTTTATTTATTATCTTTACTCATACAGATACTACAAATACTTTATTGAGTAACCTGACTCCTGTCTAGGTTGAAATTCATTTAAAATTTATTCTTCACATCTCTGCATTGTTTCATTTTGTTGAAAGGCAACCCACAACTTATCTGTCTCTGACCTGAGGAAGAACACAGGTAAATTGTCTCCACTAATGTTCACGTATCTAATATAGGGCATAGAATTTCGGACAACTATGTTCAAGAAAGATGAATCAAACAAGTAACATACAGAATAAGGATTATTTAAGATAACTACTGCAATTTGTTAGTTTTAGATAGTAAAAGAAACGCTAAAGAAAAAAATCAATCTACTATATTCTCAATAAAAAAGTTTGATACGTATTTCAGGAGTGTTTAATACAATATATACAGTATACTGTAAAAGAGACTGGACAAGGTCACTTTACTCTGCTGTTTGCAGAGTCTTATTCCCAGGTACACTAAGAGAAGCATCAAATCCATCCACCTTACAGCAACGCACCTACTGTAGGTAACAGCACACAGACCCCCCACCTATCTCCAGGTTCATAAATGGTACCATTGTTAGGTAAGATCTTGGATTAGTTCCTTCATCACTCACTGTTTTTAACAAGGAGATCCAACTAAATTTAGGTACTTGTTCCTCAGGAGTCAATGGTATTTGACAAACATACAATCTTGTTAAAAATACTTTAAAAGAACCAAAATACATTTTTAAGGAAAAAAAAAATCATTTAAAAAAATACAATCTATCCTATCTATATATATAATCTGGATGATGCTTACTTTTTGCAGACAACACAGACATTCCAAGAATTACTGCTTATCTTGGAAGATTCCCTGAACAATTCTGAAATATGTAGTTTGCTGCTAAGAGTTTCTCAGATTTTGCCTTAAATGTTCTGGGTCCTAAGAGTCCTAAGAGAACAAGCATGCTTCTGAGAGGTGTCTTACTCTAAGTCATTTCACATTCAGAAGACTTCCTCAGCCCAATCAAAATTATCACATATATTTTTTATATTTCTACATATAAAAAACCTCACCTGCTTCCATCTGAAAAGTTGTTTTCTAAAGCAGCATGAAATGCCCCAAGTATACCAATTTTGTTTGTCTGCAAATAGTAATTTAAGTACAAACATGTCAATGTCAGCTGTGTCACTCACTACCTGTTATTTCAATGCAAATGCCTGGGTGGAAAAGAAAAAGGCTGGGCAAATGAACCCCTTGATCCTCTCAAAAAAAAAAAAAAAAAAAAAAAAAAGGAGTCAAGAAGAGATGCATCTTCCTTTTTCTACTATCTCAAATACCTTGTGGGTTTAGAGAAGTAACTTTAATTAAGATATAACGATTTCCCCAAAGAGAAATTCTCACAAAACTAAAATTAAATTTCCCAGCCTCAGA
Source organism: Oxyura jamaicensis (assembly GCF_011077185.1). Classification (NCBI taxonomy): domain Eukaryota; kingdom Metazoa; phylum Chordata; class Aves; order Anseriformes; family Anatidae; genus Oxyura; species Oxyura jamaicensis. The sequence continues at coordinate 149,718,363 of NC_048893.1, read as the reverse complement.
ATCAACAAACTGAAAATAGTTATTCAAAACAAGTTGCAAATTAGAAATCCAGAAGTAGCATAAAATAACTAAAAAAATAAAGAATATGCTTAATTGTGTAATAAAAAATTACACAATAATAAATTACAGAAGTCATAGTCTTTTTTTTTTTTTAAATCATCACTTACCTTTTCATTTTTTTCCCTAGTTTGCTCAGCCTTTTCTCCTAAAGCTTTCATCATCAACTGCTTAGGGTTTTATGTCTGAATTTACAATATAGTAACCATGAATCCAGAAAACTCACGAATACTAAGGTTTTAAAACAAATCTAAAATTCAGTAAAGTGTGGAAATGCTGTTAGGACACATAACTACCGACATCCCAGTGTGAAGCTAAGCAGTAGCTATCTATTACAGTTATGGCACCTTTACATTTGTAGCCTCAGATTAAAAGTGATCTTTAAGGCGCTATAGTTCATCCTTCCCCTTGCCACAGAAATACTGCTCAATTTCAAAGACCGTATTTATTTAAAGTTTTCATCATTCATGCAAAATACCTGCATAGAGGTAACGATTGTTGTAGTGAGTCTTACCATCACCTTCAACTAACCCCAACTGGAAGTCTCTGGCTTTCTTTGTTAAAATCTGCACACACTGCTTAATGAGAAAAAAGTTTAAATGCTTTTGCTGAAGCAGTTTTAATGAATTGCTTGATACATATTTTTAGAGCCAGTAACCTGTATACACTTATTTTATGCCATGCAACAACAGCAAAATGCAAGTAGAGCACCACTGTCAAATTACTTTGGCGTCACCAGAGCAACATACCTCCCTCCTCCTTCCCTTCCTTACAAGCATCTCTGGCATGCCTCACATTCCCTAACTTACTGTCACTTTCCTTTATAAAGCTGCTGAAATTATTTTTCTTGCCTTTACTTCTTTCTTTGTTCAGCACGTATTCCCCATTTTTCCTTTTGAGCAAAGCACCAAAATCATTATATCTTCTACAGTCGAGATTAATAATTACGTATTTACACAAAATAACTCGCATCTGCAAAAAGAAGCTACACTTACATACTCAGACTAGGACCATTAAGTGTTCAATTTTAAGATCTGAAGTAAGACCAATTGTCTTCTTTTAAGCATCAGTCCCAACATAGCATTGATTTTTCTTCCACGTACAGTGGAGCCATGGTGAGTCATCAAGCCAAATTTAGGATTACTATTTCTCTAGATGAGCACATTAATTGAAGGCACATGGTACATTTCCTTTTTCAATGTAGGAACAAGAGGTTTTTTTCTCTGATGCCATGAAACTGGGCAAAGGAACAGCTTTGGAATCTAAAAGCTCTCTTACAAATGCAGAGTTTCTATGAACCCTTTCCAAACTAGGTTTCTCTTCTTACAGCTGGACTTCTGATTTTAACTTTAAAACCACACAAAAGCCTTACAATAGCAGCTTTATTTCTAATGTATTCACCATTAATTCACTTAAATACCATGAAAACAGTTTTAAGTGTAGTTACAGCAAGTAAAGAACTTCTCTTAACATGTAAAATCAAGGACCATCACTCCCCCCCCAGCAATCCACCAAAAAAAAAAATCTCTACAGTCTCTAAAGCAGAAAACAGAGTACAAGAAATATACAGAAATAAGTAATCAAGCTTAAAATGTTTCTTTAGAAGTCATTATGAAGCTAATAAAAACATTTCAACAAACACGGAGAAGACTAGCTTCAGAGGAATACACGTTTTAGCATGTATATGCGTTTCTTTGCGGTATGATATTAAACAGGAGAGGTTCACCTATGTACTGGGTTTACGTGGCAAGGTTTTGGTAAAGGGAGGCTGCAGGGGTGGCCTCTGTGAGCAGAGCCCAGCAGCTGCCCCATGGCAGATCAGAGCCAGCTCCAGACAGCTCCAAAGGGACCCACTGCTGGCCAGAGCTGAGTCAGGGAGTGACACTGGTTGGGCCTCTGGGAGAGCAGAGTTAAGAAAGGGAAATAACTGCTGCACAGCAACTGGGAGAGAGGAGTAAGGAAACATGAGAGAAGCAGCCCTGCAGCCCCCAGGTCAGTGCAGCAGGAGGGCAGGAGGTGCCCCAGGCAGGCAGCAGCAGTTCCCCTGCGGGCTGTGGAGAGGCCCCTGGTGGAGCAGGCTGTCCCCCTGCAGCCCATGGGTCCCACAGGGAGCAGATCTCCACGCTGCAGCCCGTGGAGGAGCCCCCGGTGGAGCAGGTGGATGTGGCCTGGAGGAGGCTGCGGCCCATGGAGAGCCCCCGCAGGAGCAGGCCCCGGGCCGGAGCTGCAGCCCGTGGAAAGAAGCCCACGCAGGAGCAGGGGTCTGGGGGGAGCTGCCGCCCGTGGGGGACCCATGCTGGAGCAGTTTGCTCCTGGGGGATGGACCCCGTGGGACGGAGCCGTGTGGGAGCAGTGCTTGGAGAGCTGCTGCCTGTGGGAAGACAACACGGGATCAGTTTGGGAAGGACGGCATCCCATGGGAGGGACCCCACAGGGAGCAGGGGCAGAGTGGCCATGAAGGAGAGGCGGAGATTAAGTGCTAGAGACTGACCACAACCCCCATTCCCTGCTCCCCTGTGCTGCTCGGGGGGAGAAGGAAGGAGAGAGTGAATGAGGGAAGGTGGTTTTTGTTTTCTTTCTCAATTCTCTAGCTTGTTAGTAATAGGCAATAAATTTTATTAACCTCACTCTGCTGAGACTGTTTTGCCCATGATGACAATTGTTGAGTGATTGCCCTGTCCTAATCTCAACCCTTGAGCCCTTTTCATCTTATTTTCTCCCCCCTTCCCTCTGAGGAGGGGGAGTGAGAGAGAAGTTGTGGTGGAGCTCAGCTGCCCAGCAGGATAAAATCACCGCAACCTAAAGCAATCAAACCAAAGTATATAATGATGAAAATATATCTAAGTCACCTTTCTTGAGAGAAAGAAGGGTTGCAGAGAATAAGATAATACAGCATCGTGAACAGGAAGGACCAGAAGAACTTGAAGCACCAGCTGACCTATATATACTACAGCACTTCAGAATTTAGCCAGAAGTCTTAGAACAAGGAAGTCAATTAATGGACTTTGAAAACAGTTGTACAACCGTGAGCCCATCTGTTTTTAAGTGAAACAAAATCCTCCCACCTACTGTAAGAATATTTCCCACCTTAAATTCATGGGGCATAATTGGCAGCAGAATAAAAGGTACTTAATAAATAAATGTGAAACCCTTTTACTGAAGGCTTGTTTTGGAGACAAACGATCTGCAAATTCCACTCAGAATCTGTATTTGCAAATATTTTAACATGTCAGTGATCACAAGTCAGAAGGAATAACAAACTATAAGTTACATACTTGACTGAAATAGCACAACAGATCTGCTAATCAAAATAAGAACTAGGTTAAATTGATCTATATACTAAAAGCTTTACTATCATTTGATACTGTAGGTTTTTCTACTAATCCAAAGACAGAGGGTATCAAAATAACCTGATCAGGACCTCAATTAATCTGGAAAATACAAACCAGTTACAAATCGCACAATGTGATGTGTGATATTTTGTTTAATAATAATAATAATAATAATAATAAATCAGTTTAACTTGTATACCTGCCTAAGTTGTACAGGCCAGAAAGAGATACTTAAATTTATACCAGTACTGAAATATAGTGTTGATTTTCATACTGATTCTCCAGCGTAAGGAACCAGATTAAAAGCACCTTGACATACACAACCAATACAACAGGATAGCCTCTCTACATCACATTCCTGCTACACGTTGTTACCACTCCCCGTGGAGATGTCTTTTGCTAACTTCTCTTTTAAAAACACCGCAGCCTGACAGCTGTATCAAACAGAAATACTATTTCTTAGATGCACGACTTAGAAAACATGATCGGTGATCACGGATCTCATTTTATGCACCTATTTTAATCTACCTTATCCTTGAACTCCTGGGTTTTGGAAGGAAAGGATTTTAGTCATCACACGTGCGTTTTTAACCATGCATCTGAAGCCCATGCTCAACTATACCACCAGGTGGCACAATCACATAATGCCAAAGATGCTCTCTCAGTGCCCCCCAGCAAAGGTCCAGCCCCAAAACAAGCTCTGCAACCAAACATACAGAAGTACAAAAACTACTCGTCTAAAACGTATCTCTAAACACCTGGCACTCCAACACCCTCCATAAAAAGAGGAAGAGATGATTAACCAAACAAGTACATCTTATTTCCTCATAATCATCAAGTTCAACTTCAGGCATCTTTTTATTTGTTCCCCATCCCTACTGAACATCAGGTCACAGTAGCCAGACCCTGCCTTGTTATGCAGCATGAAGAATGGGCACACTCTGGCATACAAATCCTCATTACCTTGTTAACTCAAATGGACATCTGTGAGTTTATATGCAGAGATAAGGTACCGATCAATCAGAAACAAAAATAGGATGCCATAAATGATGCATTGAGACACTACCAGGAAATGGTATTTACCTAATTGTGGCACTTGCTTCTCTTAGACAAGCTAAAACCATTTCACAAACAAGTGTTGCCATCCTCTCAGATCTGTAAACATCTATCAAGAAGTATCAAGACCTCCAAAATATTTTACATGCCTTTCCCCAAGAGCATACAATTTTTAGAAAAAAAGAATATACATACAAGAAAATTAGTCTTCTATGCTGTTAGAGAGAAGGCACCTATAACATGAAGTATCTCCATTAGATCCTTGAAACTCATCAGGATTTGCAACCTGTCTAGTTGTTAGATGACTGTTCAGTGTCTGGAGCCACAGATGAGTGCTAGAACAGGTACCATTTGTCAAAAAGCAAGTTCTTTATCGGCACATACGTAAAGATATCAACACTATTCATCAAATGCATGGTTTTGGCAACAAATACATGCAGCTCCACCTCAGGGCCTCAATTTCTGTCATATCTAGACTAGTTATAAATATTACCTTTATATATTACTGGTTCAATTTAAACCTAATCACAACTAGATCCAGTGGTACCGTATGTTAACCGTGCAAAGTGCAACATCTGCTTTCATGCCATTCTTTCCAGAACATGATCCTGGGACAGAGAAGGTAAGGAACGCACTGTTAACCTTCAAACAGCACTTCCACGTGCCAGTTAGATTGCTCAATGTCATTTAATAACTTTTTTGACAGATGAAAGGGATGTGACAACGGATAGAATTCACTGATCACAAAAGAAAGTTATTTACACTGCAGCTTCTCCAAAGGTGAATACCATGGACACCCAATTCAGTTAAGTAGTAAATAATCAAGCTCTCCCCCCTGGAAATGGACAAATCGATTCTACCACTCCGTATCTAGCTCCTGTGGCTGTACAACAGCTATCAAGGGCTATAACGTTTTTAACGAGCTTTTGGAAATGTCTTCACAGGGGACAAAACCAGACAAAAATCTTTCAACACCTATTCACATCACCTTTCTAAGACAGTATAGTTTGTTCTTAAACACCATCTCAGTAAGTACTGCTGTTTTTCTTGCATATCTGATAAGCAAAAAGCTCTCTAGCCTTATTACAAGGAATAAGGAATTCCACTGTCATTCCAAAGCCTCCTAACAAGCTTAGTGACTTTCATCATTCACTGAATCCTTCACTAAAATTTCCCCTGACAAGTTATTCATCTAATAATGTTCTTCCATCTATTTCCCACCTACTACATTACAAGCTTGTATAGATTGGTGTACCATGTTGTCAAGAGGGATGTTATTTGTTTATGACTTTAGATTCCATTAAAAAAAAAAAAAAAGAGAAAGAACAACCAAAACCCACCATCTATATTACTTAAAGACACTGATACCTGAAAATGACATGGCATGGAAAAAAAAAAAATGGTTGGCTTTGAAGAACAAAAGACACTATTTCATGAGAGAACAAGGCTGAAGTCACACGGATTGCCTTAGCCACAAAGAACACTCTCTAGATAAATTGTCCTCTCCCTCCACTTTTCTCCTCACCATCCTGTCACAACTAATGGTCCATGCAGAGAACAGTGTCTTCAAGGACTGCCAGTATTCTCAGAAAGGTGAAGAAACGGAACACCAACTGAAACACCAACAGCCACAATGAATTGGCCATCTTTAATCTTGGAAATTTGTATCCCCTGCTTTGGAGTTTTGAAGTATAAGAAGAGCAAAGGCAGATGTCATGAAGTACAGATCAAGATAGTTATTCATCAAGAAAGCAGAAGCAAAAATCTAGTCATGCTGAAGTAGATAATCTGGTATATTACTGAAGACCACAGATAAAGTTTATTATTCTTGTTACACTAATGACTGAATATTATTATCAATTGACAGGCTCCAAAGAGAAAAAAAACATTGCTCTGAACATCAGTTTCTTCCAGTAAAAAAAATGACCAAGGAATAACTAGATTTGCCTTTGAGAGGGATTTAAGTGTTTCATGAATTCCAGAGCCTCCAAATAACATAACACCTCCCACATATAGCTAGGTCTCTTGTTTTATTGTAATGAATATCCACCAACAACTAGAAAGCAGTGTAGCCATTCTTAACCCTAATAAAAAATAAAGTAACATCTTCCAGTGACTCTAGAAAGTTACTCAAATGAAGAAAACAAAAAAAATGCCTTTGTTTCTTTCTCATCCACTCCCAGGAGAGGGTAACCCATTAATAAAACTATATTTGTGATTCTCTTTAGCTTGTCTTACAGGAACAGCATGAACTTGATGAACTTGATAACATTTACACTAGCTGCAGTGTGGTACTGCTCATTTCTGCACTTTCAGTAATACCTTGCTGAGAAAAAAATGTGCTAGAATAACTCCCAGGAAAAAAAAAAAAAAAAATTGTGTAAGTTTATTTTATTTAATTTAATTTATTTTAAAAAAAAAAAAAAAAAAAAAAGAGTATTTTGCCTCTTTGAATACCAGAAGGGGAATAGCAATAACACGTTGTGGAAAGACTACATATTAAGAAAAACATCCTACAGTTGACCCCTATATTTACATATGAAACGTAAAAGATTCCAAATAACTTTTTTTCAATGAAACTATGAAAGCTGATTACTGCAACAGAAAACCTCAGAATTTAGAAAAAAATAAAAGAAAATAAAAAAAGAAAAAACATCAAACAATTGTTGAACATAAACAAAAACCAAGCTAATTTAATCTGTCAACTTTGCCAGACATATAAACATTTTAAGTCTGAAGGAGCTGCAAGTTGTTCATAAAATCCATAGGTAAATCTACACTTACATATCTTTGGAAGAGAATTAGATGGGTTATTATTTTATAGGATGACCTTAACATACTTAAGGTACAATCTACAAACCTTTGTATTTATACACTACAGACCAGTAAGAAAGCCAGCTGGGTGGCAATTATTAGAAGTACTCTGCATAGCCAGAAAGCTCTTGCCTAGGCTTAAAGAAGTCAGACTAACAGCTAAAAAATATTCCCAAATCATAGAAGTAAAAAAAATTGGTACACGGGGTACCTGCAGTCATACAGGACATTAGAACAGATACATCTTAAAACGTCTGAATGTCAACTATGCTCTCCAAATCCACACCCCTAGACAAAATCTGCTGAGCAAATACATAATTCACTTTTACTAATGGTCTACTCTACTCACAAATATTCTCATAAGAAAAAAAAAATTGGCAAGAAAGTTCTTTCTCATATTTCCAGCCACATTGCTAGAGGGTTAGTGGGTTTCACGCAATGTTTACTGGAATAAGAACAAGAAAAGCAAGATCTATAGCTCAGCTTGCCTATGAATGATCTAATGGAGTATGGAGCAGAAGTCACCCCTGAAAATCACAGAATCACAGAATTTTCTAGGTTGGAAGAGACCTCAAGATCATCAAGTCCAACCTCTGACCTAACACTAACAGTCCCCACTGAACCATATCCCTAAGCTCTACATCTAAACGTCTTTTAAAGACCTCCAGGGATGGTGACTCCACCACTTCCCTGGGCAGCCCGTTCCAGTGTCTAACAACCCTTTCAGTAAAGAAGTTCTTAAAAAAAGTTTGCTTTTATAAAAAAAAAAAATAAATAAAAAGCTAACAGCTAACATGGGATTATTGTGTTTACAGTTCTGATTCCAAGATAAACAACTGTTCATTTTCAATTCATCTTCCTACTAAATAATAATTCTACAGGCATTTAGAATTGTATACAGATATAAAAAGATAAAAGAAAGACAGCTGTGCTATGTTTAGGTGGCATTTCTGACAAAAAAATATAATCCAAAAGGTCTATTTCATAGAAGAATGAAATGCAGCATTTTGTTTCTACGGAACTTTCCTCGGGTAAAGCTCTCTAGAAATCTAAACACACAAAGAGTTAGGTGGAAATATCTGGGTATGAAATTAATCATTTGGAGATCCATTTTTAAAAAAAATATATTTTTCTTTTAAAACCGTGTGGAGCAAGCATCTGGTGTTTGTCCCCCTCCTCCCCCCAGCTTTATCTTTAAGGATCATGAATTGAGAAAAGCTCAGGTTTTGAATCTCATCCAAAATACGAAGACAGAACAAGGGATGGAGGGGAGCATATGTCTGAGTACAAACCCAGGAAGTATAAAGTTTCTTTTTGCCTTACACTGAGGGCACAAATGGACAAGGGTTACTGACAGAGATGCGTATCTTCATGAATCTTAATGGGGCTGCAACCAGCTGATGAGGCCTCAGGGAGTTCTCAAAAGATTTTCACGAAGGAGTCATGAACAAAAACCTTTAGGAGATGGTAATGCTGTACTGAAGAATATTACCACGCTGGGGTGCAGGGCTGATGAGTGTATTTTGTCTGGGGAGCATTTCTGAGGCGCTTACCTCCTTTGAAGTCTCTTGGCGTCAGGATGAATGCTAGCTGTCCTCGGGCTGCCATCCCTTTGAGGGGAGGGAGATACAGATGAGCCCAAAGGTTCTCTTCTAAACACAAGTCCTTATGCAAGCTGGCCAAAAGGTCCCTGCAATCAAAGAAATCATTGTGGTTTTGCATGTGGCGCATTTATGTCCTTTAATCAAGGTTTGTCAGCCATCTAACGTTCAACCACAAAGGAAAAAAAATGCATCTGCCAGGTAGCCAACGCGGAACAGAGACTAAGGAGAAAGAAGAATTGTTGGACACTCTGTACTCCATGAAAAACACAGGCAATATGATTTGTCAGACTAAGCAGAACAGTATCCTCTGTGGACAGTATTATGCATGTATATAGGTATAAAAACGCTATATAGTGCCTGTGGAATCATTTTCCAACACACTGGAATTCCTGCCTTGTTCAGAGCCCAAGGAAAAGAGAATTTTATTTCTAGACATAGTCAATGCATCCTACAATCTAATGCAGCAGTCGCTCTTCAACCATTATCTCTTGCAGTTACCACAGCAGTACACAATTGATCCTGAAATGCACTCTTTTTGCTGTACACAAGTTTAACAGCTTGCAGAGCCACTTGCTACAGAAAGAATAAAATAAAATATGAAAGTTCTGTCGCACTGATAAAACATTCCTTTTGCACATTTAGATTTAGCAGACTTGTGTTAGCATCCCGACATGCTAGAGCCATGAGCTCTGTGTTTCCCTTAGCCTGAGTCATCCCTAACAGTGTCCATATTCTCAGGCTCCTTGGCGTGTTTCCTGGGGACATGCCCTTCCACCACAGAAAAGAATCCTTACAGCCCAGCTGTCACAAGCCTGGGCTTGTCATACTAAGCACATGATTTCCTAAAGCTCCAAGCTAATGGGCAATCTTAGTTCATACCAAACCCAAACTATGTTACAGTCAAAGCAAACAGACACACAATTTTTGTGGTGGCTGCAAAACCGGTTCGTAGCTAATAAGCACAAAAACTTATACAAGTACAGAACTGCACACACTTCACTTTCTAAAGCAGTGGGTAGCCGCTTCTATGGAACGCTGCGCAATCCCAGAGCTGAGCACAGCCTGGGAGAAGAGCTCACTGAGAGCAGCCCTGCAGAGAAGGACTTGGGGGTGCTGGTGGATGAAAAGCTCCTCCCAAGCCAGCCGTGTGTGCCTGCAGCCCAGCAGGCCAACTGCGTCCTGGGTGCACCACCAGAGGGGTGGCCAGCAGGGGAGGGAGGGGACTGTGCCCCTCTGCTCTGCCCTGGTGAGGCCCCACCTGGAGTGCTGTGTCCAGGGCTGGGGGTCCCAGCACAAAAAGGACGTGGGGCTGTGAGAGCAAGCCCAGAGGAGGGCCGCAAGGATGGTCAGAGGCTGGAGCACCTCTCCTATGGAGACAGGCTGAGGGAGCTGGGGATGTTCAGCCTGGAGATAAGAAGGCTCTGGAGAGATGTAACTGCAGACTTTCAATACTTAATGGGGGCTTATAAAAAGATGGAGGGTGACTTTTTACACAGAAAGATGGTGACAAAACAAGGGGAAATGGTTTTAAACTCAAAGAAGGTACATTTAGGTGAGATATTTTGGAAGAAGTTCTTCACTGTGAGGGCAGTGAGGCACTGGCACAGGCGGCCCATAGAAGCTGTGGATGTGGAGGTGTTCACAGGTGTTCAAGGAGGTGCTCAAGGCCAGGCTGGATGGGGCTTTGGGCAGCCTGGTCTGGTGGGAGGTGTCTCTGCCCACATCAGGGGGGTTGGAATTAGGTGATCTTTAAGGTCCCTTCCAACCCAAGCCATTCTATGATTCTATGGTTCTATGAACACTAAGTGTGCAGGAGACCATACTCTTCAATTTCCCACTCATCTACAGCCAGTTTTCCTCTTCTCAAAAATGGGCGTGGCAGATGAAAAAGCTTGTCGCTTACACCCAGTACACTTTTAACAGTTAAGCTTTTTTATCCCCTAGTGTGGCTGACAATAGTCATTCACTTCCTCCCTGTCCACCAGCCAGATAACTACTTCATAACCACACCTACCCCGTCCGTACTTGATGGGAAAGAAATAACTCCAATCTGTGGCAGATCTTTTCCCAAAGATCAATGAGTAAGTGATGTGCTTCTACGATAACCCCAACATTTCTTTTATTTACCTCTACTGGACAAAAGTGAAATCCATGATCAAATCATAATCTATATGGAGCTGAATTTTACAGAGAAGACCATCAAATGATTATTAATACTCTACAAAGTCCCAAAATAAGAAACTGAAAGCAAAAGTAAGTCAACATTAATTTACATAATTCATTCCTTCAGGCAAACAGCATTATAACAAAAGCAAATCAAGTGAACTTTACATCCAATTAATAAAGAGAACTAGTAAACATAATAATACACCAAAATGCCACCCTACATGCACACTTATTTCACTGGAAAAGCTGCTATCAGTTACACTCAGCTTTTACAAATTACTACCTGGTCTAGGCCAGAAACAAACTCCCAACAGAAAAAAACGAGGCACAAGAACCCCTTCACCTCCGTTGTCCAAAGAACAGTTTTTCTAATGCTTCCATCTGTTCCTGCTTACCATTACATCAAATTAAATTCCAAATGAAAGGTACAACTCAAGTTTTCTTCTCCTTTGTGGAAATATCAATCTGCCCATCAATTTAATCCTTTCTACCACTTGTGAATACAGCTCTCCGGATCTTTTGCATTCCTGCTCTGTAGCCTGTAAGTCTTTATTTCTCTTTTCCTTTTCACTCATGCATTCACGTTATTACTAAACCCCACTGTTCCTTTTACAGAATATTCATAGGCCAGTCCTTCTTCCAGACTCTTCACTACTGATGAAGTTGTATTTATCAGCCCTAAAATTGGCCAGGATCTTCAACCCAGACTTCTGCCAAGCTCATTTCCCCAGTCCCTGTAAAACACGTAACTTCCACTTTCTCTCTTAAACAACACACTTCCTTTGGCCTCTAATTACTTCTAAAACCACCTTCTATTCATACCCTTCATTTCCATTTTGCCTTCCTCCCCATGTTTTCATTTCCTTCATACAAATTGCTGTTTCAAGGAGCTGTTAAAGAAAGAAGAGCAGGATAAAGCCTCCGAATCTCCAAATGACCCTTTTTTCCCCAACTGTCGTTACGTAGTATCTTAAGAATTTCTTAGTATAGTGGAAAAAAAAAGTGGGAAAAAATAGAAAGAGAAACAAACCTTAAGAACTTAGTTGAAAACACTGGTTCCTAAAACATCGCAGTTCTTTTAATCAGAACTAGCACAGCACAAACCTACTTATTCACTGTGGAACTGTCCTTTAGAAGCTCAGTATTTCTGAGTTTCTAACCGACTTTTCAAATAACAGTTTCTGAAAGCTATACATTCAAGCATTTTAATACTGTTATTAACTTGCTCTGTAACATGCCATGATGTTATTCCCTTACACATGGAAAGAATGTGACATTTTTCCTTTTACACAACTGCCTCCATTCAAACCACCTGAAGACCTAAGCTTCATTTGGCCTGAAGAACTGTACAAATGCCCAAACATATTGAAGTAAAAAAATTTTACTGAGCAATAAAAACTGCCTAATGTTAACGCTGAAGATAAGACACAAACATAACAACTATGTAAGAGCACAAGATTATGGTGGAGAGAGGTTTATAATCAACATGGCAAACATTCTAGAGGCACCCAAGAACGTAAGAGCAATATAGACGGGTGGTCATCTGCCAGTGCTCTTTGGGCAACACACACACCAGCATTACTGCTGGCTGATTAAAAAGGTTTCATAAATAACAATGTGGCAGTGTGCTTCCGTAAAACAGTGTAAACTCCTCCCCTACCCCCTGCTTTAAAATAAATAAATAAATAAATGTTTTGCCTACTCACTGAGCTGAACCTCTTCACTCAAAGTGTGAAAAGGTCCTGGTGCTAGGGCGAGGAAGCGGCGAGTCACAAGGCAAGGCTGGACTTCCCCTTTCAGCAGCAGACAAACAAAGCTCGCACCTAGATGCCATACTGACATTCCCTTTTCAGATATCTCACAGGCCAGCAGTTACCACACACCACAAAAGGACATATGACAAGCTACATTATACGCTTAAAAACCACTGCTATGTCATCCTGATCTGCATGGACAAACTAAACATGAGGCTTCCTGTTACAGCCTCAACAAGCAACAAAGCCTGTTACCAGAAAGAGTGGTCCCTCACTCCCTTAGCCTCCCAATTTCTGGGCTCACCCCCTCCACCTTTTTTACCCCGGACCCAGAACACCTGTCTGGCTAGTCCAGAAGAGGTGATTTTGGAAGGGGTGGGAGGAAGTCACTGCAAAAGTAGTTTCCCCACACGAACGAAGTCATTCTGCAGTCAACACATCCAACACAAGCCAAGTGGCAAGACCCTGAAAGCAGGATGAGGAACAAGATGCTGTTGCTGCTTATTTCAGCAGCAACCAGCTGTGAGACCAGCCTAAAAATAGGTATCAAAATGTGAAATTACGGAGCATTCAAGGGTTATCACAACAAGCACAACACACGACTTCCAAGAGACAATACTGTACATTGAGCTTTCTAAATTTTGATTTAAAACAACATGGTTAAGTACCTAACTGTTGGACAACATGAAATACAGTTACTACAAATTTTCAGTTTGCCTTCAGATATACTAGTGATGCTTCCCAATCTCAATAGGCCAGTCTAGTAAGAATTATTTACCCATAAAAGAGTAGCAGTTCAGAAATGATTACGCTGATAAAACAGGAAAATTCTTGAAGTCACCATTTACTAGATAGATTTTTTTCCACCGATTCAGAAAAAAAATAACAATCTACATTAGATTCCAGAAATAAGAATCTCTTGGACTGCTAGAAGTAGTGGAACAAAAATTTTTGAGTCGCAAATAGAAATAGTATCTTTGAATAAAGACAATGCAAATGAGCAACTCCTTTCTCATTAAAGAGCACAAACAAAAGGCTACAGGCAAACACACAAGTAGTAAAGACTATAGGCAAAGGTTCAGACTTTCAAGGTAATCATCTCTGAAATTAGGGGACCAAATTATTTTCATTATGAAAACAGGACCTCAGAGCAAAACCACCTGTGCTAGAAACAGACAGAATGTATGGGTTCTTCCAGAGACTCTTGCTTTTGTCTTATTTATGACTGTTATGGGCTGTGTTAATGGAAGCTTTCAGCATGTTCTTTAAATCAGTACTCCACCCAGACCTGAAAGACTAGCAGAACTGTTCCAGGAACTCCCTTCTACCTCTATCAGGGCTGTCCAGACAGATAGCATTTTCTCATTGACAGTGGACAAGTGAGGACAGACACCTGTTCAACTCCTCTGCCAGGAGAGAACCTGGGGGTTTACGAGGGGCTTTGGAAGGAAAGTAAGCATACCTGTGCAGGAACTGCCTCACGTAGAGTCGTGCCTCATTTTGTTCCTAACACACTCACGTAGGGTCACATCAGTTCAGAAATGCTCATAAATGTTAAAGCAAGCCAGTTAAAGCTGTAAAGCAAAAGGATGCTGACCTAAAACACGTTAAAGTCACACATAAACACTCGCATTCAAAATTACATTACGTAAATATCCATGGCAAGAGTATTCAACATAAGCACCATAACACCCTCGAGTTTCCTGAAGTATGCAAGCTTCAGCTTAAGTTCAGCAAGTACTGATTTAAAAACAACTGCAAGTGCCATAAAATCTACTGTATATACATTTAAAGCTATCTCCCCTTTTAAAAAGTACATGCCATTTCTAGATGTAGTTTGCTTAGCTTGGCCATTCACCCATGGCATCCTGTCCTATTTCGGTACAAACGATTAAGAAACCACTGACTTATCAGCACGTCAACAAGGAAAAGCTTCCATGCGTACAGATAAGCCACTTCCTACCCTTCTCTTGGATAAAAATCAAGGCTGAACTTCAGCCTTTCCCTGGAATACAGGCTTTCCAGACCTCAAACTGTTCCTGAAGCTCTTCATTGAACGCATTCCAGCTCTGCTGCAAACTGGCCATTGCTATTTCAGGAATGGCCTCACTGATGCCATCTACACCGAGGCCCTAGCCAATACGTGATTTATTTTGGCTCAGCCACAGCACTACTCACTGACCTCACGTTCCTCTGACTGCCTAAAATAAACTATACCTTACTTTCAGAATCACTGTTTTTCAAAAATATTTGTTTCTAGACTTCATTTACCTGAACATGTTGTTCTACAGAGCCCAGTTAACCAAACTTCATAGAAGTGGCACATTTTATTTCAAGGCTGTATCGTGTCATTCATAAAAGTTAACCAGAAGCTACTTTCTGTTTTCTTGCAGTATGTATGAATGACAGCTTGATTTTAGAGCAGTAATTGTAGTGTAACAAGACATAGAAATAACTACTGATACAGGTATAAACTAAAACAGAAATTATCAGCAGCTATCCTTTAAGACTCTTACCATTGTCAGTTCTTTTTATAGATTTCTTTTTTCATCATTCTTAAAATAGTTCTACAGAACGGGGAGTTTTCCAGGTAAAAGAAGGAAGAAATAAACCAGAAGTCTGGTTCTCACTGGATCAAGTTTAAACAGTTCAAAAGAAGGCATCTCCAAAGCTACAAAGGGTGCCAGAAAAATACATCCCAAGGATGAGAAAACCATGAGCCTGGAGACTTTTTTCTAAATACATATTATAGAACTAGTTAAATATTGGTTTGCTATCACTAGTATCTGTTTATATTGGATGCTGAAACTACTTGGTGATCATTTGCTCTATCATTACATTCATCTGTAGAGGTCTACGACAGGGACTTAAAGACTATATATAGATGCATATATACAGACACGTTATATAGGTACATATGCATAGATGAACATGTACATCTCAGTTTTTATCCACACACATATATTAAGCTTGGCTTTGAGTAACATAGATATATACAAAAAGAAAGGCTAAGATTATCCAAAACTTTATTCTTCAATCATATAAGGACAAAATAACATAAACTAATACCCATGTATTTCTATGTAATAATACAATATAAAAGAAATATGAAAATATTATGAAATCATAATAAAGCAGCAATTAATGTTACTAACACAACTGAAGAAAATTCAGAGAGGCATCTCCATCGTGGAATCAAAACAGATTCCCAACAGCTTGGACTGAACAGGACACGAGGAAAAACTTTAGAACCTGTCCTGGTTTCAGTTAGGACAGAGTTATTTTTCCTCCTAGCAGCTGGTAGGGTGCTGTGTTTTGGATTAGGATGAGAAGAGTGCTGATAACATGCTGATGTTTTAATTGCTGCAGAGCAATGCTTACACTATGCCAAGGACTTTTCAGCTCCTCGCTCTGTCCTGCCAGCGGGCAGGCTGGGGGTGCAGCAGGAGCTGGGAGGGGACAGACCCAGGACAGCTGACCCAACCTGGCCCAAGGGGTATTCCATACCATCTGACGTCATGCTGAACAATATATAGGGGTGGCTAGCCGGGGTGGGGGGCCGGCTGCTCGGGGTTGGGCTGGGCAACGGTCAGCTGATGGTGAGCAATTGCATTGTGCATCACTTGTTTTGTACACACTATTATTATTATTATTTTCCTGTCTTAATAAACTGTCTTTATCTCAACCCACAGGCTTCACTTTCCCGTTTCTCTCCCCCATCCCAGAGAGGACAGGGGGAGGGTGAGCGAACGGCTGTGTGGTGTTTAGCTGCCAGCTGGGTTAAACCACAACAGAACCAAATCTAAGCTCTTGAAAAATTGGAAAAGCAGAGGAAGATGCAGAAAGCAGAGCTGACAGGCTCCTAGAGAGAAAAAGGTTTGGAATAAATAACATAGCAATACTCTTAAAAAGATATAGCACAGCAAAGCTCAGGTGAGACGGTAAAAAACTTGAGATAATTTTAAAATAAAAAATCAAAAGATTGATAAGAAACACAGAGAATCCTTATTCCATTACAAAGGAAGCAGTGGATGCTGTTACCTAAAATCTACAGAAAGCAACAGACCCAGCCAGGTTTCATAAATTAGTTTTGTACAGATCTAGAAAGAGCTATACTCCTCTGTATGGAGCATTTAATCAGATCACAGACAGAGCAGATGAACCTTTCATTTGGAAGAGATTAAAGAACAGATATGGTCCTCACAGCAGAGGGAACGGAGTCATTGCCCATTTCATTAAGTCTACTTCATAAAGGAACATAGATACAGGTTTTTAACACACCGTGGCAGATATGGAGTCAGTCCCCCTGGATATATGCACCCATATACACCATGCTGCTGTGGTATGCTCCAAGAGCAACCATCTAGTTAATTATGACCTCCTATGGCAGACAAAAACCCTTTGTGCTAAAAGAATGGGAACATGAACATGTATTTTAAAATGTGGCCTTAGAAAGGAGTACTTGCATTCCTGTTTTGTATACAAACGTTGGTGTTTCTGACAGAGATGTTCCTCAAATTAACTTCTATTCATCACCCACTTCGTTACTGCTTATAGTTCTATTTAAACAAACTCAGCAATTAGACACAAGCCTCGAACAACAAAATCTAGAGAGAACAGAAGACTTGCTCCATGCAAGCAGAAAGCTGTTTTTTAAGACTTACTTTCCATGTTAAAGTTGTAATACTTCATACATACAGATATGGCTTATTCTCTGGATATATACATATAAAAAAGCTATAAAACAAATACACATCTGAAAAGATGAACTCAGAATATATATTTAAAAAAAAAGTAAGAAAATTTTGCAAGGTACATCACACTGCTCTGAAAAGCGTAGCTAAAAATCATTTTTAGAATCAAGTATTTCCAGGACACAGCGACTGTCATGAACTCATTAAAGGTAACACCCATTTTTAGTTGTACCTCCACATCTATGTTGTTCAGTAGACACCAAAAGCTTGACGAGCTATTCTCACGAACATCGTGACAACAGTAAGAGGCCTCAGGCGCGTACATCAGTATTATACAAGCCTTCTAAAACTTCACTAAGACACTAGCATGTATAATCATGTAGCTTAACTGAAGCAGGCGTGGAGTAACAGAGAATGAAGAACAATACAAAAAGGATTTATGATTCAGATGTTTAAAAACAAAAGAAAAGCTACCTAAACATGCCTGGAGAATCTTCAGAAATACAAGTTTTCATGGTATTGCCCATTAACCACCTTCGCTGAAAATACAGAATGCATCTTAAAATCTGTCAAACATTGTAAAGGATGTCAGAACAGGTCTTCTGCAGTTCCACAAGCTTTCCCTACAAAGGGACATGAATTATTCATCATCAGGTCTGCAGAGTCCCAGATGGGACAGAAATACTTCTTTTCTGCTCTCTTCAAACTTGTTGAAACAATATAAATACCAGAAAGTTCTCATAAAAGCTCCTTATTCCTACTTAACAATTGACATAGGAATACTTGGGGGGGAAAAAAAAAAAAATATATTATGTAATAAAAGACACCTCTTCAGCTCACAAAAGGATGTGTAAGAAACCTGAGGAAACAAAGACTGATCTGGAGCGTGAAGAATAAAGAAAATGAGAGGGAGAGAGAGAGAGAAAGATAAGAGCGTAATTGTTATTGGAATCATTATTTGCCTGTCAAATATAATTCACAGAAAATCAATTTAACATTTCTCTATAAAAAGCTCCTCTTTTTGTCCACGATCCACCAGACACATGGCCAGTTCTCATCACACATCACAGGCTTTAAAGAATAACAATTGCTGAGGTGGCAGGCAACATACCCTAAGCTCTTATGTTTTCCTGCTTGATCACTTCAAAGAATAGCATTCTGTGAGGAAAAAACTAATCTCTTTCTTGTAATTAGTGCTAAAACCTCATGGATATTGATGGAATTAAAAGATGGTCAGACCTTTCCCTAAATATGGCAATCGCAGCTTGCACAGGCAACAGAGACCTGAAGCAAATAAACCTAGATTCCCAGCCAAGAGTATTAACCAACTCATTTAAACATTAATATGTTCTTTCTTAAGCATATCTATATTAGCGATGACACATCATTGCTACCCAATAATAGATCCGACTCTTACTTTAAACAGCTAATGCAACTGCGTAACGTTTCCTTTGCAAGATTTCATCGCATCGGCACAAACATCACCAATGATGCCTCCTTCCACAAAACCCATTCAAGCTGCCAAGCCTTTCGGTCTCCCCTTCTCTTCACTTAGTGTGGCAACTATTGCTTTTGCTATCTTCACGAATTTTTGACATTTGCTCAGTTCAAAACTGGACACTGGATTCTCTTTGCCACGCTGTACTTTGTTAAAACTATTAAGTAGCATCCCATCAAACTTTGAACTATTTTTCTTGCATTCTGTTTCACTTATCCTGTAAGATCTTCCCGTTTCTCCTGTAGAAGGAAAAGATTTGAAGCAGGGATACAGCCCAGAAGGCAATAAATAAGTAAGAAAGGCAGAATTTGGATTTACAAGTCATACTTCACTACTAGACCTGGACCGATAAATTTCAAAAGAAGTAATAAAAGCTATGATGAAAAACACACTTAACTGACTGTACTCAACCACGTGCCTCCTGATGTATCCTGGTTTTGGTTAGGATAGATAGTTTTTTTTCCCTGGTAGCTTGTATGGTGTTGTTATGATGAAAATGGTGACAGCACACCGATGTTATAGTTGTGGCAGAGCAGTGCTTGCACAGAGTCAAGGACTCTTCTGCTTCTCACGCTGCCCTGCCCGTGAGGGGGCTGGGGGTGCACCAGGAGCTGGGAGGGGACACAGCCAGGACAGCTGGCCCAGGCTGGCCAGAGGGATGTCCGTGTGGTGTCATGCTCAGCAATAAATCTGGAGTAAAGGAGGAGAAAGGGGGGACGTTTGGAGTCTTTTCATAGAACCATTATGCATGATGAGCTTTCCTGGAAGTGGCTGAGCACCTGCCTGTTGATGGAAGTAGTGAACGTTTTCCTTGTTTGGCTTTGCTTGCGCACACGGTTTTGCCTTACCTGTTAAACTGTCCTTATCTCAGTCCACAAGTTTTCACACCCTTACCTTTCTGATTCTTCTCCCCACACCACCGGTGGGAAGTGAGCGCGCAGCTGCGTGGTGCTAAGCTGCCTACCAGGGTTAAACCACAACGTGATGCCTCTAAGACCTAAATCATAAATAACCTAAGTACAGTGCTGCTGACAGGTTATTGGGTCTGAAACCATTTACAATGCCTTCAGCGATGAATTGTCCAAGCAAACAGGTTCAGAGCACAAGGACAAAAGGACAAACTGTCTGCCCCTTCAGTTACGCATCTCCTGGATTCAGATAAACAGTCCTTTTTTCCTTGCAAACCAACTGGTAATCTCAGAAATCCAGAGGTAAAAAGGGGTCCCAATTCCAGAACTTCATCTTTGCTGATGAAGTAGAATGTTTCCACAAAAGCAAAAGCAGACGGGAATTTAATTTAGTAGTATTTTCTGCCTACTCAATTTCAAACCCTTTCAAGAGTCTCTTAACCAGCTTGTCATCTGTTAAAACAACAAAGAGCTGCCCAGATATGGGACACAAAGTCTGACCACAGAAATAAAGTAGTACCAAAAGCTTCCAGGTATTTTCACTATCTGCTAGAGGTAGTGAAAGTGAACCATTCTATCCAGCCAATTAAAAACAGCTCCCCCTCCCCACCCCCCCCCCAAAAAAAAAAAAAAAAAAATATTTGGCAAACTCAGAATTGAACCCTGAAATCCTGAAATCTAGATTTCTCAGGAAATCTCAGGGATAATGGAAGGGAAGCAGATCCAAAAAGCAGTTAATGGAAAACCCTTCTATTACCTTCACTTATGGCTGGCTAATGTGCCGTTTGCTAATGAGTTCATAGATTAACTTTTTTGATTTTTAAAACATTCAGATCAAGGCTGGTTCAGTCTCCTTAGAAAAGCAACATATACTTTGCTACTCAGCAGATCTTGATTAAAAAAAAATCAAGTTTTGCAGAACAGCTGACACCGCATTGTTTTTAATGTTCTGACTATTCAAATACAGTTTTAGGTAATAGTTTTCTGAACATAACCAATGTTTAAGGAGTTGCATTTTCCTAATATTAGGAAAATCTACACATATTACTTAGAAAGAGCTTAACAAATTGATGTTGTCATTTAAGTGAATTCTTTTTGTACAGAAGTGGCAAGACATGCTTTTTTCCCATTAAGTTCTGTCCAAAAATATACTAACACATTCTTTCTTTTAAATTGAAAGAACAAAAATAGATCTTTCTTCAACTGAGGTCTGCTTGAAACCTTGCCCTTGAAAATAGGCATGACTGGAGAACTTGGAAAAGAATTACTGGTAAAATCAAAACCACCATCAACTGGGAGCATCTTACCTTTAAATAGGATCCGTAATATTTAGTTACATATGGACTGTCACATTGACTCAGCACTGTGATCTCTTGTTGGATGTCTTCTATTTCATCTTCCGCTTCTTCTAGATCAATAATTTTTATAGCAACCACTTTCTGAGTCCGATTGTCAATTCCTTTGAAAACTTCACCAAAAGAGCCCTTACCAATTTTCTCCAGTTTTGTAAACAGTTCTTCTGGATCTGCCTTCAGAGTCTGTTAAAAAATAAGAGAAAAATTACTAAGCATTTGTAACATTAAAATGAAATGCGATGTTTTTAAAGGCAGCAAGCACCTTAAAAATTCTACATGTTCCAATTTATCCAGGTACTCTTTTTTTCCCACCTCCATAATTAATGTGTTCTTCCTACACCCTTTATATGCACCTATTGCAATATTTATGCTCCCCTGTATATAAAGCACAAACTTATCATAGTCCCTATGACAGGGATTTATCTTATCTGGCATGAGAAAATAGTATTAACTCAGTTTCGTTTTCTCAGGCAATAAACTGCACTGAGAATGAAAGATCCTTACAAAGATTTGGTTTCTGTTAAAACTAAGGTCGGTCAAATATCATTACCAAAGAAAGTCATCCTTTCTGCTGTCCCTTCCTCTTTAAATTGCTCCCTTCCCAGGATGCAGGGACCTCTATCTTTGAATTTTTCACACATCTCCTTCTGTAAGGATTCTGTTCCCACTCTTCAGTGCACTGGCTATTTCCTTTTGTTTGTTGTGGGAAGCAATTCTCTTCAACTTTCTCCTCCTAAGGTTCACCTGCACAAACTGCTGTAATTCCTCTGTATTCTTGACCCCAAGCTTTTCCTGGAGCGGGATTTATTTTTTTCTTCTCTCAGTTGAACGAACTCATTCACTCCTAAAACACATTCTGCTCCCAGCTATCTCAAAGAGAGTTGTGTGAGGACTACGAGCTCCTACCTAAACACATCACCCCCAAAAAAAGGCAAGACCGATGTGAACCGTTCTGCCACAGCTGGTTTTTCTCCACCATCAAGTATTGTTAGCTACGGCTGTTCTCCAGCTTCACACTTGTAGTGCATAGATGCTGAGTTCCACTGCGTGCCTTCCTGATCTACCAGCGAGGAGTCTTTATAGCTACTAAAAATACTTAGGTTACAAATACACTGGATAAATCATACCTAGAGGGAACAGTCGTGATGCGCAGGAAAATAGAGTGGCATTACTTAGACTCTTCCTCTTAAGAAACAGACACCTGAAAAGGCTTGCTATTGTTCTTAAAAGGATGAGGTTCGTGTTAACCAAAGTGAAAATATATTATTGGTAGAGGAGAAGGCTCTTACTAGACAAATACAGTAACGTCTAAATAAGCATTAAGCTAAACAATTCATACTGCTTGGACAAACTCTGCAGAAGCATAAGCAGGGGTAATTTAGCATAAGTTTCTAAATTACTACAGACAAGTGCTGAGCCAACATTTTCTCTTCAACAATTAAGTTTAGCTTATCAAGCATCTCCCTCCTATGCTTCTATTTCTGCTCTCCTATCTCAAAGGTTACATAATGAAACCTTGCAGCCCCAAGAGGCAGATCACCCAGAAGATGTTTTAGTTTGCCCAAAGCTATGAGCCAGGCAAGTTTCACAGCTGAATTAGGTATTTTGAGGACCAGAAATAGTTGTGTCTGTCTGAGTTCAGAGATAAAGCCACTAATTTTTGCAGGCAGTGCATTTGGAAGTTCTGAGAAGCTGGGAAGAATTGGTCCTGTCTGAGTTTTTTATGATCAAAATCTTA
This sequence comes from Oxyura jamaicensis, assembly GCF_011077185.1. Lineage (NCBI taxonomy): Eukaryota > Metazoa > Chordata > Aves > Anseriformes > Anatidae > Oxyura > Oxyura jamaicensis. Next base: position 149,695,387 of record NC_048893.1, on the reverse strand, counting down.
TGGCCATCTTGAAAAATGAATGGTTCGATATTATCTGGTATTAATACAACAAGAACTATGTTGTATTACACTAGGATCCTTCTCCAAGTTCCTTGCAAAAAATTTTATTACTACATATAGCAATAAATATATAGATATATTGGAGGGAATGTATAAAAATAAATATATACATTGGAAAGAATATGAACATACCTTCCAAAAATCAGAACTTTGGTAAATGCATTTCTTAGTTTTAAAACTTAAATTTACCATTCCTGAACCTTGTTCTGAGCCACAGGAGGTAGGAGCTGTTCAAAAAGAAGCTCTCTTGCCGTGAGAGAAGGTCCAAATTTTCTTCCCAGGAGACTAGGTGTTTGAAGTCAGAGCCTTAAACTACTGGCAGCCTGTGTTTATGGAAAACTACCAGTTGGGCTCTCCTTAATGATCTGCTCTATTTCAGAAATGGCCAGATCAGGCCTCCAGATACATAATGAACTGCTTGAATTTGCAATTACACGAGCGGCCAATTCCCATTCATTTTTCCAAGATAACATCTGGAAAGGATTCTCGCCAACTTTTGTTTTGTTTCTGCAGAGACTCCCAACAGAGCCAAAATATTCAAATAGCTTTATAAATATTCTCTCTATAAATATTCTCATATAAATATGGCTGAATATAGAGAAAAATGCTTTCCATAGGTGCTGTCACTACTCTCTTGCTGACTCTTTGCAAGCTTTCACTGAGCTTATAGCATTTTCCTACTAATATTACAAGCATGGTTAGTGGTGGTTTGGTTTCTGCTTGGATGGCTTCTCACACTTCTGAACACTGACCACAACCATCCCTTCTCAGCCTCTGGCTTGTTTAACCGCGCAGAACAAAGCCCTTCACTTCTCACCATGAGCAGTGCCGTCGTTCTCACCATAATTACAGTGACCTCTCTGTACTTTTTCCACGTCGGATTCATTCCTTCTGACCTTCATTAGCCAGAAAAATATCTTGCACTTAAGGTGAACTCTTCTAGGTACTCTGCTCAGTAATCAGCATTGCCCACTGCTATAGAATAAAGTGAGTACCAAAATATTCCAAGATCAGATTTGTTCAGCCTGGCCTCATGGCTTAAGCTCACCTCTCCTCGGTCCCCCACATTTCCAACTCACGGGCACCCAGCCTCTTGCAGAGGCTCTTAGTAGTAATTCACACTTCTGACACCCTGCACTTCATGCTGGTTTGTTCAGTAAGTCAAATCCCGAAGGTCACACAGTTCTTCAGTAGTAGCTAACCCTTTCACGTACAATGGGTGCCTTTAAATGTTGTACCAGCAGCACATTTTACCAGCATGCAGGCTTGGTCTTTCTTTTCAAATGCTAAGGCCACATCTCAATCACCAACAGTCAAGAACAACCCTGGAGAAACCAGCAGTATCAGCTGTTTTTATGAATCTCTAATTCTCACCTTAACTAACCAACACCATAGCTCAATAGAAAATGTTACTGAAATTCAAGTTAGTTACATCACGTACGCACTTCTCACTTTATAACCATTCCGACCTAAGCCACAGCTTTAACAGGAGTCTTTTCTGCACCGCATCCCGGTTCTTATTTCTCATCTCCTTTTGTGAAAGCTTATTCATTCCGTTATTGTTATTCCTAACCACCACCAAAGCCAAAACACTGGACCAGGTGGGCCCACAGTCTGACCCCATTCAGCTGATAACACTGCTAAATTGTTTGCATCCAAGTCAGAACTTCAAAGACAAGCTAAAAATACACCAAAATATTTTTATATTAAAATAAAAATAGAAATAAAGGAAACAAAAATCCACAACGAAACAAAATCGTATGCTTAAATGGTTTCACAGCATCAGGAACAACTGATAACAGGAAAGAGAAGCCTCAAGTTTTGCTACTCAGCATTTTGCCTTTCTCAGAAGCTGGTATCCGTTTTTGCTTTCCACGACATACAGATACATACCATGTATATGAATAGCTGATACAATACACAAGATCATTTCCTGTAGTTGGTGGGAAACCGAAATAAGACGGAGCCAGGATGCCATAAATTCCGCCATGAAACTTAGGTGGGTTATAACCAAAGGATGGGGGACAGGGGTGCTCTAAAACCTTGCATCTCTCAAACCCTTCAGTTACTGAACAGAAATGAAGACCAACCCATACAGCATGCACCACAGTGGCCTTACGAATACTCACATCTGTTTCACGGTCCAACTCCCTTATAAACTCTGTTTTCTACAAGATTGGAAGAGGTTTTAAGCAGGGTTAGGGGAGGAGTTGCCTATCATAACAGCATTCCTCATCCCCTGTACAACCCCCTTTCCCCCTGCTTTCAAGGAAACTGCATTTGTCTGGGATTCAGAGTACGAAACTTTTAGTTCTTTATCAATAACATGGACCTCCAAGACATGCTGCCAAATTCCCAGTGAACTAATGTCATCTGCTGGGTTCAGTGTCCCCTGCAAAAAAAGTCAAACCTTAATGTCATGGTATTGTCCATTCAGATTATCATTCAGAAAACAACTTGATGTACATCGGTAGGAGTTCAATGCCAAAATTAACAGTTGCCTAACCATAACCTGTTTTTTTGTTTGTTCTACAAGCATTCAGAAAGAATAAATTTTAAATAAACATGAATTCTAATTTAAACAGTTTCTCAAGCTCATTCTGAATTTTTAATAACATAGCATTTTAATCCCATAGCTGAGAGCTTTCAGAAGCTGTACTCCTCCCTCCCATCCATCACACTGTTTAAAAGAAGATTGCTGCAACTGGAAAATCTCCCCGTGCCTTCAGCACACAATGAAAAGAGCAGATATCACCAGCAGACACGGCACTGACATCCAGAACGTATTTTAAACGCCGAGTGAAAGACAGCTAAGGAAGAGCCTCGAAGAAGAACTTTATTAACAATGCCTCTCCCTTGCTTGTACTTGCTCAGATCAGTCACCCACGGACACTGCGAACATCACGCCTAGCACGCCCTGCTGTTGTAAATGCCAGAAAGTGGTGGCTCTGGTGGAAATTCCCACCATTGTGACCAATGGCTGAGTAAATCGCGGTAATTGAAGCACTTGGAAACTTCCGTTGCATTAATACTAATTGAGAAAAAGAAGAAAGAACGAGTTTTTGGATCTGCAGCAACCCCATTATTTGAGGGGAGACTTACACCTGACTTACACCCTTATCATCTTACACCCTTATCATCTGACAAGACACCGCAAATGTCACTTAAAAGGTGAAAAGGTGCCTAATGACACAACTTGAAAGAGAATATGAGTACAAGCACTCCCAGAATACTCCTGATTCAAGTCTTACTTTCTACAGAATTATATTAATCCAGAATGAACACACACGACAGCCTGAAGCCTCTGCAATTCCAAGTATTTATTACCCTCAGATCTGCTCTTGTCCACTAAGAAGGAATGATTCCACACATAAATACTGCCCATAAACAAGGTATTTGTTGGCTTATGAAAGCAATTAAAGAAAAAATATATACTGTCTATTCAAAATACCTCTTCAGAAGAAAACTACGTTTAAATGACTCTGCAACTATACATCCTGAATATAATACAGGAGTTTGATTTCGGGAGACACAGCAGGGAGGGAGATGGGAGGAAAAAAAACCACGATTTTAGTGGTATCACTTAACTTAGGAATGCCATCAACATCATACCGATCGTGACGCGAAGCTCAATCAGGCATACAACCCCAACACATCAGCCCAAAAGAGTGCCTAATTTTGTCAAGATGAAATTGCCACTTTTACAGTCAAAACCAAAATATAAGTTTTTAATTATGAATTAGGAAACCCCAGAAGAAAATTGTTCTGGGACTGGTCACGGAGTATCAAGCCACAGAATCATTTCCTTTTATGCGAAGAAGAAATACACTTACTCTTGATAGAATTGCTCACTCCACATCCCAAATTCAGTAAACTGAAGTGATGTTTCCCAATATATTGTCTCTTATTGCCACTTGCATATGTTTGCAAGAAAACGTACCCCAGATTAAGAGATGCAGATGGACATACTCAAGGGTCCTCAACTTAAAGAGCTTACCAGTAAATGACATTTTGATCACATAACTGCACCCACCCAAAGGTCCACACAGGGCTCCACCAGCACCGGTGGGTGTAACATCTCCAAAGCAATAACCAGGTGAAATTATTATAGGATGCAGCTTTCAATGCTAGATGCCATGCTGGCTCTGTTAGTCAGCATTTGGCACTCCCCTGCCCGAGACAGGGAACATGAAAAGAATTTAAGCACAATTTAAGATGTAGCCAAGATAGAAACAGTCATTTCCTATCTCAGAAACACAAAAGACACCACCGTGTACCTCACTGTCAAAACCCTGTATACCTCTCATAACACAAGTGCCAATAATTAAACGTACTGGCTACATCAGTAGTCTTCTGTCTCCTTGGGAACTAAGATGACAGCTGACTAAAAGGGCACCTTACTCCAACAAGAGACGAGAAACCTGCCACCACCATCACCTGAGTCAAAGATCTGTAAGGATACCTGAAGCACACCTGCCAGAAGCAGCATCTATGTACCTGTTCTGGAAGTCCAACTGATGGAAACATGCTTTTCCTGTTCAGAGGCTGCTGACACAAATGTTGGGACAATAAAAGGATAAAAAGGTGAATGCAGTAACTGGTAAGGACAAGCAGCCATCGTGGATGTGACTGATACCAGAGCAGAGATGCAAAACTACATTTCGTAAGCTCAGCCTCTGGAAATGAGAGCACCTTTCCTTACCTCCTCCACCTCTGTATAAACACCCCACCCTGCTTTTAAATAAATATTTAAAATTAAACAGAAATCTGGAAATCCCATCTGAAATGGATCACTCCAAAACCACAGAAGGGCTGAGACAAGGTAACAGATTCAGGCACGTAAGGATTCGGTCTCATCAATCCTTATTGGAAGAGCCTTCTTCCTCAGTCCTTCAGCTATTTATGAGGTAATCTGTCACTTTTGGGGCTGACTGCATCAAGTACCTCCAACCACTCTCCAGAGGCAGCAGAGCAATGCATACATTAGGATTTTTCCACCTAACAGAAAATGGCCTGCAAAGGCTACGAGAAGAACAAAGAACTGTAAAGAGTGAGAAAACCTTAACTCACCATAGTTTAATAAAATCCAAACTGAACCTTCACCCTGCAATGATGACTTCCTAGCAAACTTCCCCAAGAAGTTATGCACAGCATGTCCAAAGGAAACCAACTCTCACTCCTCCTCTTACGCGTAATGGCAAGGTTTTGGGGGTGTAGGAGAAAAGAGCTCAGTAGCCACACACACAGCTAGAAGCTGCTACACATCTTCCCAGTATAATAGTTCCACTGTTGTAAGAGTTGACTTGTCTAGAAAAACTCCAGACAACTGTTACATAGCCTTGACGGAGCCTTTGACCTAAAAAGCCAGAGGATGCCAACTCTGTTCCTGCAAAATGAAAACCCTTCTGTCCTCGCGCTGAAGGACCAAGCTTATAACACACCACTAAATCCCGGGCATCTGTCCCCTGGATATTTTACCACAGGTTAGCCGTGACCGTAATGGTCCAAGGATCTTCAAATAATGAACTGCTGCAGGTTACTCTATCAAACTATCACTTAAACAAGAGCAGTGAGCACAAACCTTCAAAAAACTGAAATTGGGGAAGAGCAGACGCAAGGCAGCAGAGGCTACACAGCCTTTTCAGAGCCTTCAAAACCCAACGCTTTGCGGTTACCAAACACAGAGCTCACACACAAGACAGCTACAACAGTTTATTGTAAAAGGAGGATGAATTATAATAGAGAAGACAGTAATATGCATAATGTGTCAGAGCACAGGAAGAGCCATGCTGGATCAGAGCAAAGCATCCTGGAGGCCCCAACACTTTCTCCTCCAGCAGCCGAGAGCGAACATCCTGGGAAAAGTGCAAGAACACACAAGTAAACATCAGTATTTCCCAAAACACTTTTCCAGTCTCCAGCAAATTTACAGTTCAGACACTCACTGAGTCAGAAGTGGTGCCTTTACACTTAGCAGCCCTCCTTCATTTGTCAAGTTTTCAGTTAAACCTAGTTAAAGTTTTAGCTAGGGTTTACTATGGCAAGGTGGTGTGATTTTTTTTTTTTTTAATTTAGGTTTTGGATGAAGAAATAGATGCAGTTCTTGTACTGACAATGAAGAATGATTTTTTTTTTTAATGGTATACTAAGCACTATTATTATTACCAAAAAACTGAAAGGGAGGAAGATAAAGAAAAGTTGCATCATACACAAGAGGCTTTGGCCTCAAGATGATGCAATTTTAAAAGCACATTAGGAATTTTATGAATGTGGCATACAGGCACACCTAAAAATACAAACAAAACTCAGAAAAAAATCTGGAAAAAAGAAGAGTTCAGGGCATTTCAGGGCAAAAACGGAGGAGAGTTTTTGTTTTGGCTTTGCTTTTTTTCCCTTTAGGAAACTGAAATAGGAAAGGTGATACAAATAAACCTTTCTTATCAGTAATTCTGCAATCCGTCAGCATCCATGTCCATTATGTCACAGAAATGAATTTGAACCTCTTCATGTGAAACTCTTTCTCAGCTGTACTGCAGAAGCACAGCAAAGTATCATACCGAGATCCACTCCAACCGCTGCACTGGACTGGCTGAACACAGCTAAGTGCCACACCACCTACGGGCTTCTCTCACTTCTCCAGGATCTGACGTTGATGGAGCCACTTATCTTTCCTATGCAAGAGTTCTCAAAAGTATTCTTCTTGTTAAAACCATAATGTATGGTTCATTTTAAAGGAACTTCACACGGTCAGAATTACACAAAAAGCTGAGGTTAAAAAACCCAACTGCTTTTCTGGTTTGCAAACTTCAGAAACAAAGGAAAACAGAAACAAATCAGGCATAGCTTAACCCCAAAACCTTTTTAAGTGTGGGAAGAGAGGAGAAAGATGTTTAACAACTATTAATTTTAGCATTTTATTGCTAAGGATTACATTAAAACTGCTGGCTGCCAGATATCTGACAGCTTGATGTACTGCAGTACCGTGTTCTGCAGCTTCAGCCCTTCAGCTTCTCCCTGCAAGCCTACATATCCTGAGCTTTCTGGTTCAAGACGCTCCTCACAAGCTTCAAAGTGCATTACAGCCCACCAAGCACCCGTACCATTAATTTATGAACACAGCATTTTATTATTTTAAATGGTTTCACAAAGAAACTCTAGAAGCTTACCACAGCCTTGGAGTGCAGGCCAGCCTGGTCTGAAAGTCCCTTTTACGGGTCACACACACTTTTTCTGAGCCAGCCATGCGAAAATATCACACGGTACAGACAAGCAAGCATTTTTCTTAAGTCAGCTGTGCAAAGCAGAGAGAATGAAGAAGACTTTCTGACAGTTTAGTAGTGATGCCCCTGCGTGCCACACACTCAAACACCTGTCGACACAGAGCCCTCAAACTAAGGGCAGTACAAACATCGAGTCCAAACTTATTTGCACACATGAAAAATTAGGTCAAAACCCAGCTCTGTTTCTATTCTGGTTGGAACATGCCCGCTTCGCAGCAGACAGTGAATCTTGGATTTGACAACCTTCCAGCACCATCCTACATTTCCTCCACAGCTTCTCATTCCTTTGGCTTACTCTCTACCCACTCACTTTTCATGCATCACTCTTCAACCCTCAATCAGATATGTTGTTCAGAGAGAAATAACATGCATCCTTCGTTCCTCTGCTCTGCTTACACACTCCTCTGCTCACACCAAACAGCGTAACAAAGCGCTATCCCTGCATGTGAGTTTTGGGGGTCTGGGAGTTCCCCTTGTTCACAGTAGGATACGGATTGGTCTCTTGGACAAGCACAGCAAAGAACCTGAGAGAAAACTGCCTAACTTTCTCACTGACATTGTTTACACCATTTGTTGCAGAAGCTGGTAGGTGGGGAGAAAGGATCACACTACAGAAAGCACAGTCCCATGATTTAGACAATTTAATTATACCTCAGAGAACCGAGCTCTCTTCCACCTAAGCCACAAACCGTAAACTTTGTCTTATTTAAGCAGCTGCCACACATAGTATGTACCTTAACGTCTGAACATTTACCTGCAAATAAAGTCAAAGAGAATTGTGTGCTACAAAGAGACCACTATAAGATTGCAGTATACTCTGACAGAATGGAAATGGATCTAGGCATCTTGAAGTGGGGGCAGAAAATTAGCAAGCAGCTTTCACATTGCCCATGGATCTTATGCTTCTACCTATCTTCATTTGGTCTTTAACAACGGTGTGAAAAAGACAGTGAAGTTCCCAAACACTCAAGAAACTCTAATAATAATACATTAAAATTCATGAGAATAATAACACTGTCCTAAATAAGAAGAGATTGAAGTAAACCCCCGAATTACACGCACTAACAAAAAAATCCCGACAACCTTACAGATTTAGTACAGCTCACAGGGTATTACTAACTAAATAACAAATCAAACAAGCCAATAAAAAATATAAAATAAAGGTCCTTAGATTATGAAATGACACACACGGACAATACATGCATATTGCTGGAGTAACCTCCATTCTCCTACTTCCCTGCAACTCCAGATCTGAATTTTTTCAGCCTAAAATACAGATTGTTTCAAAATAAGTACCAAAAAATGTCACATTAATCCAGCCCTAGCCAAAGGAAGAAAACGTTACTTCTGTGTGTCTTTGGCAATCAGCAATGGGCTCACACTTGGAAGGTAAACTCGAGCACTCCACAGCAGTACCTGCCGAGCGATAAAGGAATCGGTTCAGGGCGAGGGCCTACATACTCAGCTTGGCATCCAGGGCCAGCCTGAGCATACAACTCACGCTAAGCCTGAGAATGTAACATTTTAAATTCAAACCCTCGGGTTATGCAAAGACCTGAGATTCACGAGGCAGAATCTGCTTTGCAAAAAAAAGAACCACACAACTCCAAGTAAATCAATACTTACACCAAACGAGGCACAAAACTGTTCAGTCCAGGAGATGGGTTCGAAAAACCTTTACCTCCCATTCATAAGTTTTCCTTTTGGAGATCGGGGCAGGCAGGCATCTCATATGATGTGGGAAAGCTTAGAGTAACACGCAGACACTGATGCCCTTATGGCTCTTCTGCCAGAAGCTTGCATTGCAAGCAGTTCAACCACCAGAAAACCGCACTGGTTGTTTAAATATATATATATATATATAAATATCTCGCTACTGCACAGACCAGCCACCTCCATCGCGTAAGGCCAGCAGCTAGCCAGCGCTGAGGGCCCAGCACAGCCCCCGGCCATCCATCCACCACCATCCCCCAGCCAGTCCTACAGATGACCACTGCAGCATGGGCTGAAGGTCAACATTTTCGGGCCCTGCTTTCCCCTCGTTGGCGTCAGGGGGCTGGAAAGCCGAGCTGCACTTCGTGGATTGAAACACCGGGGAGAACTACTGGGCGGCTGGAGGGGGATTTTTTTTTTAAAAAAAAAAAAAAAAAAAAAAAAAAGGAAACGAGACACGGCCCTCTGCGTGCTTCCAGCACAGCGGCGGCTCCTAAGGGAGGGACCCAGCAGGCACAGACCTCGCTGGCAGCACGCCTTGTTCCCAGGGGTTACAGGACCCTACACCCCACACAGCGCACATGCACCCCCCCACACACCCCATACACCCCACACAGACCCCACGCCGCCATTTCGGCCCCCGGCCGCCCTGCCCCGAGCCCCGAGCCCCTCACCTGCATCCCCGGCAGGCCCGTCTGCACCGGGGAGTGGGCCATGGCGGCGGCGGAGGCCTCGGGGAGGGGGCCGGGGCTCCTCAGGCGGCGCCAGGGGCCGGGGCTGAGCTCATCGCCGCGCTCGTACACCCCTCCTCCTTCCTCCTTCCTCCTTCCTCCTCCTCTCCCTCCCCCCGAGCCAGCAGCAAAGGGGCTGTCCCAAGCGCCGGCTCCTCAGGCGCCCGTCACGGATGCAACGGCGGCTTCCTCATCCCTCCTCCCATTGACCCTCCTCCTCCTCTTTCTCCTCCTTCTCCTCCTCCTCCTCCTCTTCCTCCCCCCGTACGCACCGCCTGGGCTTGCATCGTCCTCGGGGCTGGGCGAGGCTCCTCCATCCAGCCCCGTAGCGCCGCACCTGGGCCGTGGCCTTGCGGGGTTTGGGGGGTGTCAGGATTTTTATTTTTATTGTTGAATTTATTCGTTGTTTCTGCTTCTCCTCTCCCGCAGCGAGGCCGAGCAGGTGAAGCGAGATGGGAGCCAGGCTGGGGGCCGCCCGCTTAAAATAAGGAAGCCGGGGCGAGGCGATGGGGGAAGAGGGCAGAAACCCTAGCCGGGTGCCGGGGTGTCCTTTTCCTGCCTCCCCTTCGGGCGGAGGCCGTCAGAAAGGTCACGGTAACGCTAGAGCTCGGCTGGGGGCTATGGTTTCAGGAAGCACTTGACTTCCTGTCAGAAGTTGCAAAAGCAGCAAGCCGAAATGACAGCCTGGATGCTTCTACAGCGCTGGTAAAGGAAGAAGAGCGGGTCGGGAGTCCGGGTCTCCCCCGCACAAGAGAAATCCTGGGCCTGTGTAAAACCTTGAAGAACTTGACAGTATAATGCTCCCTGCCCTTGGCCGACTGAAGCTGAGATCTGGCAGCTCCACCACACGTTTTCCACGAGGCTGGTTATGCCGAAAGGTCCCCTCCTTTTCCCCCACAAACAGCTAGGTAGCTCCACAAGTACTGAAAAGACGGAAGCCTGTCAGACAGTGGGATCCATGGGACAGTGGTTCACAGTCTTTTCAGCCGAGCTAAAGGAAACCACCTCAGCATAAATTGCTTTTCAGTAGGTAATCCGCCAGAGAGAGTCCTTACTAATCTCTTAACTGCACAAAAAGCTTTAAAATAGAAAAAGATCTCTTTTGATTCACCTCCCTCTGAAGCTTTTTCTTGTAGCAAAGATTTTCCTTGTTGTCTTTATAGGCTGAGCTAATGCTGCATAATCTTATTTTCCTGAAACTTACAGAAACATAACTCTATGATTTGTACCCCTGAGCCAAGCCTGAATAAAATTAGCTAACAGCCTCGTACGGGCACCTATATGCACATTCACACCAACTGTTCCCCTTTGAAATAAGACTAAACATACCAGCTCTTGAGTACAATGAAAAATGGAAAGGATGATGGATAGGAATTGGGTGGAAACTTGAACTATTGGATTTTTTTATTAGTTGTTCATGAAGGACTTGCTAGTTTCCTTAATGCTGGAATGGATTTTAAATTACGCTTTTTTAGCTTCAGAAAATACAAGACTGCTTCTACTGTTTGCTAGTATGTAATGTTCTAAGAAATATAAAAGCTTTCATTTGAGTTCTGCCTCAGTCAAAATCAAGTATGTCATAAGAATTTTTATGAAAATTTTCTACTACGTTGATCTCCACCTTAAGGCATTTTTGAAATGCCTTAGAGCTTTAGTATCTCCATGCTTGCTGCACTGTTTGTAGTAATTTTTTTAGCTTGCTAGGGAGAAATCTAGTTGAGATAAAGGTGAACCTTTTTTCTTTCTCCCATGAATACCACTGATCTACATCACAAAGTGTTAAAAATCCTCATTGAGAAAATGCCAGGTTTACCATTGCCTGTGCAGTTTTGATTTAATCTTTTCTGTATAGTTATCACAACACAGATTTTATCAGCTGCCTTACTTTTTCTGTCTGCACACATTCGATGCAAAGTGAAAAGACAAAGGGTATAAAACTAAGCTTTATCTTTTGTATTCTGAAAGGTGTAGAGCTATTATTTTCTATTCTGTAGTATACTCTGGGACTTAAATAATGTTCATAGTTTCCTAAAGAACACAAACTTAATTTGCTAGAGTTGTTTATGTTTTATCTTGCTAATTCCCTCTCTACTTTCATTTTGTAGATTGTCTAGCTCAAGGCTCATAAGCACAAAAAGTTACCATGTGCAAGCTGCTCTGAAGTAACTTTCCCTATGTAAGCTCCCAGCCCAGGGCCACTGCGAGGCCTTTTTCTTGCATGCTGTCACTGAGTAAAAATCATGGATTTACTTTATCTCAAGGTTTTGCAGTTCTGTATTACATGTTCAGCAAGACTGTGCCTGAAAAAGGAATTGTGTGAGTGAGGGGAGTAAGCTCTGTGAGTGATTCTGCTTGTTGGAATCAATGGAGCAGATTCAAAATACAAATTCTATATCATAAACCAGATCCTGGACTAAGTTATATTCCAGTGGACTAAGAGGAATGTCCAATTTCTGCCAGTTTCCCTATCATATAGTGTGTTTTATGTTCTGATACAATTCCAAGTACTCTCTGGGCTTAGATAAATTTTAGCCAAAATACTTTTGAATGTAATCTTGAAACAACGATCATGTTTCTGTTTGCTGATAGTTTGTAAATGCTAGTCTTTTGCTTTAAACTGAAGCTCCTTCATTACAGACTAAGAAACAGAAGCCTTGCATTTTTTCACTCCTTTTCTCAACCCTACCTGAGAAAAAATGTTTTTGTGTATTCCACACCAAAGAAGGGCTGCTCTTGCAGAAATCTTTATTAATTATAGAATGTTATCACAGCCTGCCATTCCAATACAATGACAGAGACTTCAAAAATAAACAATTCTTATTCATAAAATGGTTCTCTGTTGTATCTTTTTGAGGCCAGATGTTTTCAATGTGCAAAGATTCAATCAATTTGTGTTGACTTCTCAACACCCGGTTTGCTTTCAACTTGAAGCAACACTTTGAATATGCAAAGAATTTCTGCTTTGCTGATTACAGAAGATAAATGTTATAAAAGAAAAATATAATTACATCATTGCACTGGCAATGACTGTGAACCTCTTTTTATAAACTACCTATGAAGAAAAAACATTGACCAAGACCAAAATTTCTTCTCAAATGAGAGAATTAAGACAACTGATGTTTTCCAAAAAGAAAGATGTACCAGAAACTTAGCTCTTTTAAAATTCATAATGTACCATAAATAAATAACTATTCCTATTTTGAATGAAAAACACCACAGAAAAAGTGCTGCGGGTTATACAGCTGGGATATTTGTCTACAAAATACTGCACATGGGAAATGTAGCAGTGACTAAGGAGGCACAAGTTTTCCTGGGGAAGAGAAGAATGAGCAGGTGATGGCATTGCTTGCAGTAGCGAATGGCTGGCTGCAGGATCCCAAGCAGATGGGGTTGCCTTTGGGCACCCTGTATGGCAGCAGGGGTATCCTGCCATCCTTGACTTGAGGTCTGAGCAATTAACAAAATCATAGTACCATGCTGTTCTCTGCTAGGCTTGCTGGTGTTTTGTTCTGTTTTCCTTATTATCTTTATCTACTATCTTCTGGCTTTCCTGTTTTCTTTTGCTGCATTTCCTTGCCTGATCAATTTCTTGGTAAACTCTCGTAACAACTCGTAATAGAATGAAATTACCTAAAAAACAGTGTTAAAAATAAACCCAGGGCACAGGATGGGAGGTGCAGGGCAGTCCCTGTGGCTGAGGGGCAGCCTTTCTCCCTGGCAAGCCAAATGGCCGGGGGAGCCAGCCCCAGAAGAGGGGCCCTCAGCCCCCCAACCCTCCTCCTTTTCCACATGAGGGCATCTTCCAGGCCGCTCCCAACACAGCAATGCGTGGGGCACTCCATCACAGAGGCTTTCTGAGGTCACAGTGGCCACCACTGCCCCACCTTTGCTCCAGGCCCTATAAAACAGGCCCCCTGCAGCTGGCCCACCACTCGCTGAGCTTCTGGGCACTCTGACTGCCAGCTTGTGCGGCAGGAAGGAGACCAGAGCAGCAAGGCGAGCGGCAGGCCTCTTGGTGTGCGCGGACAGCGATGCCGTCTAAAGAAGCACCAAGGAGTGTACTTGACCAGAAGGAGAGGTGTCGTGGGGGGAGGAACAGCACCGGTGGCACAAGAGACACCAGTGCCCAAGGGATCTCTGGTGCCCAGCCCACAGACAGATGCAGGCGGTACCGTTGGCACCACAATGATGCGGGGAACAGGACGGCCCCGCAAGCACCCAGCGACAGGGGGCCTGGGCCTTACCATAGGAGCCATGGTGATGTGGGGCAAAGTCGGGAACATCAGGCAGAGAGCTGCAGGGGGCAGAGGCGTGCCCATAGTCTGGGACTCAGTGCAGGACCCGGTAGTGGCCATAAGCCAAATGGCAGCATTGGACCCCTGCATGAAAATCAAGCTGACAGTGGCATGGGACCGAGGCATGGGACTGGACGACCCCCTGGTTCGGCACCCTGGCCTGAGAACATTCTGGATGGAAGGCATCCTGTTTGGGCAGTCCTGGGCAAGGACTGACTTAGCCTTCTGCCCAACACCGTGGAGCCCATGGAGTTGGATCCACCAGATGTGGAGGAACCGATGGAATTGGATCCACATCGGCCAGAAGAGACCTGGGACTATTGCGGCATGTCTTTGTGCTTTGCCATCTGAAAGCACCAACAGCATCGCAGGAGTGCCCAGCGAGCCCCCTACTCGTTGCTCAGGCTCCACTGCAAGCATTAGCTTAGAGCCACCACCAAACACCACGGACATCCCGCAGGCTTGCCTGCAAGATGTCCCAGCAATAAACAGCTCTTGCCGATTCTCAGGGGTTGTGTGAGTGCTTCTTTTTTTTTTTTTTTTTGGGGGGGGGGGGGGGGGGGCAGGGGGGAATGGGTAAAATTGCGCCGGGGAGGTTTAGGTTGGATATTAGGAAGAAATACCCCTTCACTAAAAGGGTTGCTAGGCATTGGAATGGGCTGCCCAGGGAAGTGGTTGAGTCACCATCCCTGGGGGTCTTTAAAAGACGTTTAGATGTAGAGCTTAGGGATATGGTTTAGTGGGGACTGTTAGTGTTAGGTCAGAGGTTGGACTCGGTGATCTTGGAGGTCTCTTCCAACCTAGGTGATTCTGTGACGGTATAAAAATGTAATATCTTCTCTTAGTTGTGTATACCAGATTCCTTGAGGGTTTTTTTGTTTGTTTTGTTTTAATTACTCTGCTAGTAGCCCGTATACTTAAAATGAAATTCTCAATAGCTTGTCAGTAAAGTTCCAGTGTGAATGCTCACATTCTAAATGGATGACACTTGTCTGTATCAAATAATGCAAAGCAGCTTTAGCAAGGTTCTTCATCAATGGACCTGAAAGACCTTAAGTAGTCCTGGGATTAAAGGGGAAATCCTCACATGGATCTGTAGCTGATAATAGGTGGGAAAGAAGAAATAAAAGCATTTCACAGCAGAGGGCATTGCAGGTAAACTGCCACAGGAATCCATCTGGGACCAATCTTACTTGGCATATCCGAGAAAGGAGACTAGAAAGGAGACTAGAGAGAAATGGCAAAACAGTCTGACATTGCCAAGAATCATGAGGTAAAAACTAAAACAAAGTGCAAGGAGTTGTGGAAGAATCTCAGAGCGATTGGCTGCTGAGTGACACACCGGCAGATGGGAGTTCAGCACTGAAAAATATAAAGGGGGAAAGTACGCAGAAAAACAATTTACATTTACATACTGTAGTTCCTAGCAATCAAATAGGAAATGGCTGTCACTGATTTCAATGGCTGTCACTGATTTCAAAACAGTCAAAAGAAAAAAGAAAAAAAAAAAGAAAAATAAAAAAAAAAGAAGAAAAAAAAAACTATTTTAGGAGTTACTAGGAAAGGAATAAAGAATAATGGAGACAATATTGTTATCCCGCCTTATAAATCCATACTGCTCCTACAGACTGTTCTGTATCTTCTATTTCCAAAACAGTACTGTAGGGTGGAAAAGAGAAATGGAAAAAATGTGATGATCAAAGAGTCATAAAAACCTCTACATGGAGAAATTAAATATATTATGTCTCTTCAGCCTAGGAAAGAGACTTTTCGCGGGGGTGGTAGCGTTCTATAACTTCATGAATGACCTGGAGAAAATGACTAAGGAGTGACTATACTCTTTTTCTCATAACAAGAGCTATCCAAAGGAAACTTTAAAATAGAGAAATGAAGGCAGCAACACAAATGAACAGTGGGACTCACTGCCACGAAATGCAGGAGGGATCAAAAATAAAAATATTTTCATTTTAAAATGTTACACATTCATGGAAGATTTGTTCCTATGACAGTAACATGTTAGAAGTCACTTGTTCCTAACTTCCCAAATGGAAATCTGTAGTCTTTACTATGACAAATTAAAGAGAGTATTAACTTTTGATAAATCAGTCTACTAGAAGAGAAAAAAAAAAAAAAAAAAGTAACAGGACTCTGGAGAGCCCCAGTAATGAAATCAAAGAAAGAAAGGCTTTAAGCTTCACTTGCTGTGTCTGGACAGCAAAATAATCAAATAGCCTACCCATGCAGCCAGATGGGTCCCATCCCTTCTCACGTGATTTTCACACTGACATTAGGAACAGAATTTCTCTGGATCAGAAATAAACATTTGGTCTTTTGACTGAGATGAAGACGGCATTAGACTCCATTAATCAGTTGGTATCCTAATTATAGCTGAATTGACACCTTACCATTTATATTAAAAAAAAAAAAAAAAAAGGTTTAAATGAAACATATTTGCATGGTGAAGGTTTATTTACCTTCAGTTCACGAACAAAGTAGGGGCAGTGGGGGGCTCATGTCCTGTCCTTGTCATTAGGCCTGGTTCTTACAGGATCTCCTCAGCCATGAGCGGGGGGAGCTCAGCTGAAATGTACAGTTGTAACAGAGGTTGAACTAAGACTTCATTATTTTTAACTCATTCATGTTCCAGCGTCCCTCCTCTTCCTCCCCCCAAATATTTGCGGAGAAGTGTTATCCAGGGCCAACATTTTCCATGCCTCCAGTTGTGTTTCACGCTGTGTGGGGATCACACCCCTACAGAACCTAGGGTGTGATTTTCTGCTTGTCAGTTTTCAGCTTTTAGTGGAAAGAGGATCCCTTCCACAAAGATCGCATTCGAGCTTTTCTTCCTCTCTGATGACATGCCAACAGAAACCCTGTAGCCATGTATTTATGGCAGCAGCTTCGGAAGCACACAGATCAGCCTTCTGCAACTATACAAGGATGTACATTCAATGGCCTTCTTCTTTAAGCCTCATAAACACTGATTTGGAAGGAAAAAAAAAATAAAAATAATAATTAAAAAAAAAAAAGTTTACTAACTTTTTATGCTCCCCAAAGAAAAAAACAATAATTTGCTAAATTTGTCTAAAATGTGCTGTTATACATATATTTGGCTTCCTGCAGTGGTGTATTTCATATCTTTCGTATAAAATTGCAGGTTTTTTGAGATTCTTATGAATAGGAGAAAACTGACTTTCTCGTAGTCCTGAGAATCATAATGGACAAGCAGGGATGAGGCAGGAAATGGAAGAAACATCCTGAGTGTTGCACACCCTTTATTAATAATGAGCAGAATATAAGTGCCTGAAAGTAGCTTAGTATTCCAGACAGGCAATTAAAATCACATAGGGAGCTAGAGCTCATTAAGAAACATGAGATTGATTATACTGCACGGTGCCTCTGTCCCCAAAGAGCATCATTTCATTAAATCTTGCTTTTTATAAACTTTTCTCTTACCCCCTTGTCACAGAAGCCCAGCATACACAAACAGAAGGCATACCTTCTGTGTCTGCCTCTCGCATTTCACATTTAGAAATGGAGACATCGGTTCTTATCTCAGATTAATGCCTACGTACACAACAGACGAGCAGAATCTCCGGGCTAAATGGATGCATTAAGGGTGACCTTGTAATCGTGATGGGATGCTCTAAACTATAACTCTGTCCCTAGACGGTTCACTTCATCACAGATCTAAAATGTTTGCTTGCAGGCTACTGACATCCCTGAAGAAGAAGTTGTACTGTGTCTCATTGGTAACTGGTAAGTGGTGGTCTTGCAATCAGTAGCAATATTTTCATTCAGGAATTGCCAAAATTTAGCCTTTTATTAAATAATCTCATGGTATACCAGAAGCTACCTGTAGTATCTTGTGTGGGCAGAAACTTACTGTATTCATCCACTCAGCACAGAAATACACGAGGTCCTGCAAGTTTCAGTTGTCAGTCTAGGGTGTCAGTAACAAAAAGAAAATAATTACAATGTGATGTGTTTTTTTTTTTTTTAGGGTCTGGTTTCATGTTATGCTTAATCCAGTTTAACTGCAGTCTGCTGCCAAAGTGCTGATCCTGCTCTCCCTTTTTCCCAGCCCTGGCTCCCTTCCATGCCTTAGCAATCACATGCCTGCACGGTGATATGGATCGATTCGCTGATCCCACGGGAAATACATCCACAGCTGGCTGGGCAAGTCTCCCGTCGCAGCACTGAGCCAAGCCCGTGCGTCCCACAGCAGGGACACCATGACGAGGGACAGAGGGAAGCCTGCTCACCCCATCGCTGCCTGCCGTGGGCTCAGATGAGCTACAAAGCCATACGGGATGTCCTGTGTGGAGTCAGGTGGTGGCTCCAGCTCTTTGATCCCACAGTATCCACCTTCTCAGCTTGCAGCAGGGACCGTGCATGTGCTTTGAGCCCTCCCCATCGCTCCCATCCCACGGCCTTCTAAAAGTAGCTACCGGTAAGCTCCTGCAGCGCTCCCGGTGCTCTGACAAGCTCCAGCAATCTCCCACCTCCTCCTGCAGGCCTCCTTTCATTCACAAAAAAAATCTGCTGCAGCCTCCCACTTGCACCAGACCTTTGGCAAGATCCCAAAGCCTTGAGCTCCTTTGGCTTCTGCAGTCGCCGATTCGGTTTCCCTGCTATCTTTGTAAAGAGGGCAGGCTTCCTGGGGGTTTTGCTCTTCTTCCAGCTGAGAGAGGGGGTACCCAGTGCTTTACGTCCAAAGGAGAGCGGGTTTTGCTGTGCCACAACAGCACTGGTGTTCTTCCCTGCTCAGAAGTAAATTTAAGGGCCTGTAGGCTCACATCAACACTGCCAGGCCATGCAGCAGAGCAGCACCGACTGCCCATCGCTCTGTCCCTGATAGCAGGGGGATTTGCCTCAGCACTAGAGCTGCAAGTAGAAAGGGTCAGAGGCACCGGCAGAAGGCCCAAATGTCTGCATTTATTTTCTGATGAGGCTCAGGTGAGAAATTGACAAATTAGCCCCAGACTCTGCTGCCACAAATTACCTGTACTGACTCTGCATCTTCTGAAGACGGACTAGGCTTTCGATTTCTGCTCTTTCTAGGCAGTACATCAGCTCCTCATGGCACGTCTTCCTTTCTCTTCCCTTTGCGTAAGGGCTGGCATTGTAGCCAGTGACTTATTTCCATGAGCTATTTTCTCACAGAGCAAGCAGGGCTTGCATTGTAATGCAGCTCTGTGCTTGCATTTGTTTGTATTTATGAAAGTAAATAAAAAATTGTAACCTGTTCCTTATTAGTGCTCAAGACTTCACCATATGTTTCTATGTCATTCCTCCAGAAGAAACACAAAACCGTGTAAACATGTCCTGCAAGTAAAACTAAGAAAGTGTTTCTGTGATTTATATATACCTAGAGTGTTTGTATTTAATGACTTTGGTGTTTAACAAACTTCTGTAGAGATAATTTTAAAGCACTCCAATTCGCCTTTAAAATTAAACTGCAGACTTCCCAGAAATCCATGTGGGTGCAGCATCGTTCTGGGCTTTAACTGCTGAAAGACTGCTCCTCCCAGTGAGCATCTCCTCCTGCACTGGCACCGTTCCACATTAACTTAATCCGAGCTGAAGATTCGCTCACTGCGATCCTGAGCTGCAGTTTCCCCTGCGAAGGACAGAGCAGGGAGGAGTGCTGGGGAGAGGGATCGGGGTACAGCCGTCCTTGCATATGGGTCCTTGTCCCCAGCCTAAAGATCTGGTTGGAAGGGCCTCAGGAGCTGCCATCCAGTGACTCTCCCCAGCCACCTAGCATGGCCTCACCAGGCTGCCATCAAAGAGGGCTGGGTCGCCCCCCCCCCCCCCCCCCCCCAAAATGCAGTGATGGTGACTTTCTTGTTAAAGAAAGGGGCTGGGCTGAGAGGTTGTACAACAGATCACCAGCATGGGACATCTTCCAAGAGGCAGGACCCTGACATCAGTGCATCCTTAGTCTGTCAGGACCGAGTGTAGATTCAACCCAAAGTTCCTATCCACAGGAAACAAATATTCTGCAGGCTATTGGTAGAGTGGCTGCACGCACCTGTATTTAACATGGGGTGGTATTTTCTCTCGGGATGAGTTCGCTGCTCCCACAGGAGCAAACTTTCATTTGTCTGACTGACATTTCACTGTCACAAAACGGCTGCGCCTCCCCAGAGCTGCCGGGGGCTTTGCTTCTGAGGGCAGGGTTTCATCTCTGGTGGTTTAATCCCAGTGATTTTTATTGACGTTTAGAGTAAGAGTGTTGGGTGTTGCAGCATGGGCAGCTTTATTCTTCTTCTTTACTCTCTGTCAATATCAAAGTATCTTTATACAACGCCACATAGGATTCAGGCTGTTTTAACAGGTTTTTAAAAGTTTTAAGAAGACTGCAGATAAGACTTCCAACAGTGCTGCCAGGGGCCCTCACTTGACTAAAATCAGTCAGGGTAGTTTTATTTTCCTAAACACGCGGCTGCCCCGGAGTCTTCAAAAGCAATGCTGATGCATGCACGAGCTATTTTCTATATCGGATAGTTTTGAGTTTGGGATAATTAGGAGTGGAAAATCATTATGAAACGACGCAAGAGGGTCTTCTCTGTCTCAGACCCAGTGCCACCACATCTTGTTCAGCCCCTTTCGTGTAGTTTTCTGCCATCTGGTGGCTGGAAATGACGAGTCGCTGCCGGCGAGAGGGGGGGATTTGCTTTAAATTAGGGAAGTCTGTGCAAGGAGGCTGTGACAAATGTCAAATAAAGATAGGAAATGATTGTATATTTCATTACTATTAGTGCTACCTAGAATCTGTAATGACAACGTGCAGTTTTGTTGAGGAAAAAAAAAAAAAAGGAAGAAAGAAAGGAAAAAAAAAAAAAAAAAAAGCCTGACAAAATGAAACTCTCTGGCTCAGAACGGTGCCCCAGGGCAGGCCGGAGGTGGCTCCAGGCTGGTCTAAGTGCTGGCCACCTCTCCCCCCCAAAAAGCTGAAAGCTACCCTGGGTTTCTGTAGCTCAGACAATGATGCCATGGTCAGTGACCACGGTCTGGTCCTGCACTAGGGGACGAGGTGGTCTGCAGCAGCCACTTGGGCCATGCTGGAGTGGGGAATAGCATCACCATTAGCCCCACGCTCCTGCTCCCTGTAGGGCAGCAATAGTCCAGGTGTAACTGTAGGTAATGTACGCGTGCATTATGCTGTCCCCCCACGCTCATTTCCATGCTCCCATGCAGTCCCCTTCGCCGATTCAGCGCTGATCCAGGCCTTGCCAGCACGGCTCTGACGTTGGTAAACCCATGCAGCAGTGCTGGTCCCTGCCTGCCTGTGCTTGGGAACAGATTGCAGTTTAAAAACGCATTCAGTGTCATTAATTCGGTTAGGTGGTTACAGGATTGATCTCAGGCACCCTGCTGAAGTGAAGTACCAGCCTGAAGCAGCGGTGCCAATTGAATTAACCTTTACTTGGAATGTTTTTTTGTAAGATAAGACCTTTAGGACATAGGACTGCCATCTAAGTAGAAGACATTTCTGATTTTTAATACCAAGGAAGCACAGCATGGCTCCAGGAACACTGATTTTAAGAAAATAAAAAATAGGAAGTTTATCAGAATTTAATAATTTCCCTTAATGTAAGGACTGGATGCCCATTTTGGAGCAAAAAGAGCCCGTAAGGGCTATGATGGAAAGAAACTCTGACAGGGACAAGCACTGCCATCAGCTGAACCTCACAGGAGGAAGACAAACAGATTTTCGCACGAGCAGACAGCTGAGATTTCATCTTAATCTCATGAGAGTTTTATTTGCCACTAACAGCAGATGCAGGTCAAAGGAAGGGTTGCAACAGCAGATAGAGAGCAAGCACTGCAGATGTGCCTTTCTGTTTCCCTCCTGGCTATTGCATCATTTTCATTATGTTTTTTATTTAGTTATGCAGCTTCTTCAGCTTCAGTTTTTATTTCCTCCTCACCTCCAAAATGCAGCGCTGTTGTTACCCAAGGCAGGGCCCCTTTCACCAGAAAAGTCTCCTTACGACTGTCTCAGAAGGTCTCACAGCCATTTCAGCATTGCAGGGCAAGACAAATGACCCTTCACCAAAGCACAAGTGGTTTGGCCATGTCTGGTCCTGCTGCTGCCCGAGGAAGTAACAGTGAAGGCTATGCAGAGAAGAACTGTGCCTGCTTCTGCACTGGCTTCGCCCGTGACACTGCCCTGCCGACGACCCACCTTTCATCCAAGTTCACGCAGGCCTTGCTGCAGAAGAGCAGCTCCCAGCTCCTCACTGAGCTCTCTACACTTACAGAAGAGCTACCCCAGTCCCTCCTCTCCAAAAAGATCGCCTCCCCCTGCCCCCAGTCCTCCTGTACAGTCATTGTGACCAGGATGCTGCTGAGAGCCTCCAAGTGATGGGGTAGGTGCTGTTGGAGGGAAGCCACTGATCTTCACACAGACCCTTGAATCCATAGAGTTGTAGGCTCCTGTGTTGCCTTTGTAGTGTCCTAAACTCCACAAAATCCAGTCCTGCAGTGGTGTCTCTAGGCTACTGAGGACCAGCAGTGATTGAATTAGGCTGGAAGTGGAGCATCCTTGACTGCCCTGCCCCACCTCGTGGTAGAGTAGGATGGTTTCAGGAGCTGTTACTTCCCCTTTGACAATATCTCTTTTTCACTTCTTAGGGCAGGACCCAGTTATTTTTCTATCAGTATTCTAACCTCTGCAAGATAGCGATATTACACTGAAGCACTCACTGGGTCAAGGCATGAATGGAAACTGTAAAATTGATGTGTGGAGTAACGGCATTTATAGATGGTGTGCAATTAATTTCAGAAACTTAATTTCAGAAATTAAAAATAAAAGCACAATTTTGTACAGACATTTTCCCAAAACTATAGGGAAGTTTTGAAAGCACTGTGCTGTGAATAGGCTCACATTCAAGAACTGCAAAGGGCAGGGACTGGATACATGCAGTTCACAGAGTCCGACCATGAGCAGTTTTAAGTGCCCCGGTCAGGAGTCACTGGGCTGAGCTAACAAGTAATAGGAAACAACCTGGAAGCTGTACAATATATCTGTAACATTTGCAAGCATACAAGACGTACGCATTCCTGTATCTACCTGGTCAAACAGGGGTGCAAATTTTGACTGCATTTAAAGAAAAAAAAAAAAGTATTTTTGTTTGAAATAAAGAACCACATTGCTGTCTACCTGCAATGACTGAAGTTAGAATTATTGACTTTTAATTAGTTAATTTAATCTTATCTTCTCTGTAACATAAGATACGTGAAAGACCACCCCAGCACCCTGACAGTCTAGACAGCAGCATACAACAATAAACATTAGTACTCTTAGCCCACTTTCAGTATTTTGTTACAAGTTTTATTGCTGTTATTCCAAATATCATTTGCCATTGTCTGTTTACCTCAGTGGACACCTCATTAATACATTTAATTAAGAACATACCGGGAGTCAAATGAGTAGTTAACAGGCATACAAAGAACACCAGAGTGCATGTCCAAGTCACTGCTATGTGGAGTGCAGACAACATTTTAACCTGAGATATCCAGGAGCTTTGCTCCCACAATCCTTAAGGACATAAAAAAAGAATTTAAGGCACATGTGACCTGCTGCTTTCAAGTAACAACGAGGGCAGAGGGATCATGCAGACAGTTTGGCTTCAATTACTATTTCTTGGCAATACTTGTTTTTTTCGTGATATAAAATTGAAATGTAGTACAAAAATACACCTCTTCACAGGGTCTAATAGTGCCATGTGCAATTTCAACATTTTAATGCTATGGTATTTGAGCTTGAGGTACATTTTAAGAGTGCAAATTCTGCGGGAGTTTCTTCAGGATATCATGTTCAGTACAAGAGATTAATCTTTTCCTCTTGATTCAAGAGGCTGCATTTAAAGTCAGAACAGTTTTTTCTTAACATCTCCCATGAGGCATATTATCCAGTGATGTTAGCAATACCCTGATTCCTCTTACTGCACGGACAGTTAATGGGATACCATGATTTACAAGTGCTCTTGAATATACCTTCTACATCTGAGAGACAGCTTCAACTTCCTTTTCATGGAAGTTTGGATCCTTTTTGACTTGTTTTTCTTCTTCATCAAGTTGGGCTTCAATCTCATTTGGATCAATATAGGTATAAAAATAAGCCATGACAGAAAAGATAATGCAAACTGCAAACAGCAAGGCAGCAAACAGCACATACTCTGCCCACTGTAAAACACAAAACACAAATGTATAATTAAGCCATCGATGGTCATTCCTCCAAAGAAATACACCATCTTACTGTTTGCAAGGAATTAAGTTAATTCCCAATGTGGAACTGAGCACACGTAACCAGTAGTGTATGACTTAAAGGAGTAAGTATTAGATGTGTACAACAGATATTAAAGCATCTCTAAATTGAGACTCTTTCAGCTGTTCTGTCTTCACTGAAAAGCAAAAAGAAAAAGTCCTATGCACGCTGAAAAGTTCAACAGTACCCTTCTCCTGGAAGTGTGGGAATGGACCAGAAAGACTGAAGAAGAAATTCAGCCCCTTCTTTTGGCCAGAGGGCAAGAGGGTAAGGCAGTCTCATTTTAAACCAGGCTGGCAGGGGTAAAGTTTCTACTGACCTGGGTGGAGAGTGAGACTAGTTCTACAGCTGACTGGTACACTCTTCTAGCTAAGACTTCAGCCTTGTGTATTCCAGTTATAAATACAACTCCACTGTAAGAGCTGATATTCAAAAGTTATGGCTGAGGATTATCGGCCGTGACTCCCCCCTGTATTAGGGCTGCTATTTAATAGTGTAATGTGGTAGGACACCAATTGCCTGTGCACTTACCTGCTGGCTGAGTTTGGATGCTCCAGCCACGATAAGGACAATTATGTTACCGACAGCCACCGTCAGCAGCCATCCGGCCTGCAGCACTGACTTCATGTTAGATGGGGCCTACAGAGACAAGGCACTTAATTTTTAGTCAAACACCGCTAGCACTTTCTGATGTTTACAGCATTCTTTACTTTATAACAAGTACTGGTTCTCTGAAGTTCTCTGAACAGAACTAAACAGACCCAGGGAAAGCTTTGAGGAACAAGAGCTTTCTAATAGTGGCTATAACACCTGTGTTGTATGCACCAAGTAGTGGGCACATTTTACATTTGGCTCAGACTCACATGATACACACCAAATGAAGAAACTGAGCACATCACAGTCAAGCAAGCCACAACTTATGTTCCCGTCATTACAGTATATAGACTCAGAATTAAGGGAAGAAACCCGCAGCTAGTAATACAAATTGAAGTTAGAAGACAGAGCAATTCAGAGTGTATAATTACACTGCTGCTAAAGACTGTGTGGGAAAAAAAATAATTAAGCCAGTGCAACCTTGAAGATAAGGTACTGGCTCATTTTATAATTGTGAAGTCTCTATTTTGCTTTTACAGCAGCGACACAGTTCGCTTATTTTCAATGGAATG
Organism: Oxyura jamaicensis; assembly: GCF_011077185.1. Lineage (NCBI taxonomy): Eukaryota > Metazoa > Chordata > Aves > Anseriformes > Anatidae > Oxyura > Oxyura jamaicensis. The sequence continues at coordinate 149,669,860 of NC_048893.1, read as the reverse complement.
TCACATGTCAGGTGATTTGAGGACTGGTGATCAAATCTTCATCATAGAATAGCTCCATAATTCAGCATAGCTCCATGGAGAACACTGAATGCTTAGTGAAACAAGCCCATTCTGCACCAGCCTACAGTCCTTCTAAGGGACTCTAAAGATATCTCTGCTTTGTTTGAACAATGATGAAACCACCTCTTAGAAACAAGAGGTCACAGAAGATTTTTCTTTGTATCAGGGTAAGGACTTAACTCATAACTCTTAACACAGTGAGGGCTCTGAGTGGCAAAACCTACCTGTGAGTATGAAAACTCCAGCCCAGTTACAGAGAAGACTACTTCTCCACATGTTAGAATAAAATACTGAGGGATCTGCCAAGCCATATGAACTGTATTGGGTGGAATATCTTGACTGTAGTTTAATGCAGCAACGTTTCCAGAACACTGAAAATTAAAATTACACATTAGGAACAGCAATAACGAGTCTGTACACTAAGGGCAATCTAAACAGTTCTACATCATTTATGTAATTATAGGTAAGTACACAAAGTTCTGGGAGAGCAAAAACATTGTATATGAATCACCACACAGCAAGTTGTAAAGTGGTAATTATTTTACAGCAGAATTCATGCAAATCCTTAGTAAGGCTAAGAATTTAAAGCCATTAGTGATGAATTATTGCATTATATCATTATCATGCTCATCATTACCTTTGTTAATGAAGTGTTTATGTTCAGACAGTTTAGCATATGAGAATTCTACCATACATATAATTAAAGGCAAAATAAATAATTGTTCAAGTGTTTTTTAATTAAAGAATATTAAAATGAAAAAAACTATTGTCCATCCAAGAGCACCTCACCTCATTAATTATAATTGTATATGCACCACCAAATCCAAGTGAGTTTGAAGTAGCTGTACAATTAGTTACATTTGTAGAAACCACAATCTTATCTGTTCTGAAGAAGGAAAAGACCACAGTTGAGTCCATGGGTATAGACAATTGTTTGCAGTATGTAAAAAGTTTCTATGTCCTTTCCCCAAGGACAAGTATGTTTATTTCTTTAAGTGGTTAGATTAAGGTGTGGGAAATGCTCACCTGCCTCCTGAAAAAACACTGTAATTACTGGCAGAGAGAGGTGTCAGTTCTCCAAAATCCGCATCACCCATAGTGACATTGACTGTCCAAGGCAAATTGTTTATGAACCTTTAAAATAAAAAGTGATGAATAGTTTGTTTAGTATTCCAAAGAACACAGGTTTTAGTATATATATTTGCAGCACAGTGAGTATTAAGCCTTCCCCTTTCACTCTTGAAAATTAACACTTTTGAAAGATCTATAAATCTCTTAAGACATGGCTAATGCAAGAAGCGAGCTAGATCCAACATCATCCCACTGCTTGCCTAGGGAAATGTCAGAAGCAAGCATTTACTTCAGTCAGTAACAAATGCATCTCCAAAGGGAAGATGTGGAAGAAAAACGGACAAGCGGTAAGACACTTCTTACCTGAGATTAAAAAGGAGGTAGGCATCTATATCTGTGCTTGTTGTCAACAACAACAAAAAAAGTCTAGGCAGTAGAGTGAAACATTCACTTCCAAGATTTAGCTAAGTTATACCCAAAGTAGATATGCAAAATAGCTCAGATGAATTGTATTCTGGAAGTTCCTACACCCCCTAAGCATCTGAGTGAGGTGTCCAACAAGTGGAGATCTCCTACAGTATAGAAAGTTACATTGAGCAAGAAGAGTCCACCCAAGAAGTAGATTGAAGGGGCAGTCGCACCACTGCAAAGCTGAGGAGCAAAACAAAATTTACCTGATAAGATTCTTTCCTTCTTCTGGTTTTGATGTGACATTGTCAAGCAGCTGGTGGAAGAGACCATTATCAAGAGGCTTAATAAGCATCAGTGAACAGCTTAAATGTGCACTATTACATACAAGCGAAAGCCAATAGAGGCTTCAGGGCAAGACTCCAGACCTTACTTCTAGGTTACTTCTAGGATACATATCTACTAGAAAATGCTGTAAGGCCACGCATTTAAGCCTCTTTGAAACCGTCAAGTTAAGTTGGCCAAGTGTCTTTTTGTTTGCTTTGTAGGGTTGTTTTGTCCCAGCATCCTGCCTTGCTCTCTACAGCTCAGTCTCACTGGTGCAGTTTTCCCTCAGGCAGCAGAGGGGAGGAGAGGGAAAACAAGACAAAAGAGAGGCTCCCCAGAGCTTGTCCTCTGAGCTTCCCACACTCCATAGATAGTTGCAAAGACATTAACATATTTCTTAGGATTTAAGCAGACTTACCCACTGAGTGGCAATGCCTGACATCGTATTTTTAACTGTGAGAGTGTAACGGTCTCCGCCTGCAAGGGGGGCACTTAGACTTGTACTGTTATTTCCAAAGGCTACCGTTACAGATTGTAACTGGGAAGTCTCAAACATCCTGTAGTTCGTCTACAAAGAAGACAAATTGCTGTGAATTTCCATGCAACTGCATTTGTCTACACCTCTGAGGAAATACTCCATTCAGTGTGTCATAAGTTTACGGGGATGTTACTTCTGAAGTAACAGATCATGAGCATCTCCTGACTTCCATTTTTGTAGTGTTTTCTATGTCAGAAGATAATCATGTTTGATCAATATTTATGACTATTTTCTTCCTTTACACAAACCTGAAAGTACTACAAACTTCCTGCAAGCATTACGGAAGAGCTGTTACATTTCCCCATGAATTTCTTTACTTAGCTAAACCAGGCTTGCCACCACCAAGCAAAATTCTGTTCAGCAATAGAGACAGCAATGGCATTAAGTAGAGCGCAGCATTTTCCAAATGGCCCCTCCTCCTCCAAGATGCTAATCCAAACTGCATCTTTTGCCTATTTAGCATAACAGAAACAACTATTACCAGGATATGTATTTTAGATATTCTAACTACATTTCAGAAGCATAAAATATGGAAAGCAAATATTCTTTAATAAACATATATTATAGGTGTATAGAATACAATTCAAAACATCTGGATTATAAGGCATCTACAGGAGGGACTAGAACATTTCACACCCTTCATATTCAGGTGTTCGTCATGGTTATATAAACTTCACATATGGAAGCAGGGCAGCAGGCTACCAGAGAATATACTTGTTCTGCTAAGACCTCCTTGCATCCATTATTTAAAAGGTCCATCAGCTCCACTGCATTTTGCTGTCAGTAGAGCTAACAGTCAAAACTCTGCTGTAAAAGAACCTGAAAAGGGTCTTTGACAGCAAGGTTAAAAGCTTGAATGATGTAGCCACACAAAAATCTCCTTGTTCACATAAGTGATCTCTTACAGTAAGCGCAGTGACTTCCTAGACATGGATGGATTTTATTTATTTATTTATTAAGCTAGGGCTGTTCTTACTGTTAAGAAATGGCACCTTTTTAGCAAGAGTAAAGTTACCAATCAATTGAAAGCCATTACTAAGTATATTACTAGTATATTAACTTGCTCTACTTAGGATATTGAAATGGGTACTATTTCTTTATTCACTGTATGCTTTCAGTAACAATTTATTCCACAAGAGGAAGAAATACTTAAAATGAATAGAGGAAAAAAAAAATAGAAAAGAATCAATTTTGAGCCATTAGTTAAGAATGACTTTGACTTGCTCCGTTCAGTTTTGTGACCTGATGTTCCCCATCTCCCCTTACTTACCCACTGCAGAGGTTCTACGCTCACATCCAAATTCCGAGATACAAATGTTACACTTGCATTATCAGCACCAAGATTTATTACTTTGATTTGGGACTGCCCAGCTGCAGGGAAAACTGGAAGAGTTTTCTGTGGGATAGAAAGAAGTGAAATCAGTGCTCTATCTTAAGTCACATGAAAAAGGTACTACAATTACTGCACTCTTATTTATCTCATGACAAAGATTACCATTTACCTGATGATCTGTGATTATCAGTTGTAGGGATGCAATTTTAATAACTGTTTTATTTCCTAGTCTCACAAGCTGTCTTGCTATCGAGGCCACTCTGCAGGTCAGGGAGCAGTCTTCTCCCACATCCTATGGGGGTCTAGGTTTCTGAACTTCTTTGTACAATGTTCTGACTCTTCTTCCCAGCAATAGTGCTGCTGAAATGGCCAGAAGCACGTACAGGCACCATGTGGTGTGAGAGTCCAAAGAAACAGAGCAACTTCTGGAGACTCCACTTCCCATCAGTTCTAACAGTAAGTACCATCTGCTCCTGCAGAGCCTCAAGAGCTGCAAGAGCTGTATGTATTGCAGTTCTGCCTTGACCTTCCTCTACTTGTCTTTTTCATTCTCTTTAGGTACAACCACACAACAAAAAAGGTCCAAACCTTCCCTTCTGCAGAAAGATCCTGTGCAACGGTCGAGGAATTTGCCAGTTCTGGACACGCTTCTGCCCAGTGCAGGTACATATCTATGTTATGCCTATGGATATGCTCTGGCCCTCTCAACAGGGTATTCAGAATGTGTCCATCCCCACTGAAGGCCTCTCAACTTTGAGAAAGAGGTGAGTATAAGGCTTGTTTCACTGCTGAACCTACTTGTCAAGGAGAGAACTCCTCATTCCTAACTCAAGCTTTTTAAGAGCAAAGCATCTTATCTCAATAGTGCATGAAGACAGGCGGACAGCTCTGGACAGCAATTCAGATCTTGGGATACCATCATCACCCAGAAGTGTCAGACTCCCCAGCTATATGGAAAAATCTACATCTTTCAGGCATGACACCTCCCTTTGAAGCAAGCAAACTAGGTGTGATGAGTCCTGCCTTAAACAGGAATCATTTTTACTCATGGTATGATGACAACTTTGTGGCCTTTCACACCTCACCTCCAGTTTAGATGTCAGAAGAGATCAGAGATGAAAAGCAGCTCCCCAGTAAGGAAAACATCTGGTTTTCAGCTTTTAATCTCAGTTTAAAGACCTGATGTTGTCTTTAATTCATGACTGATGATAATGGCAGATGAGATGTTTTGCAGTATTGTGTTCATAGGTAGTTTTATTATAGTAATCACACTGCATTGCAATATACTTTATATTTTTCCTCCCTCTACTTCTGTGATCACATGCTTGGTTCCTAAATTACAAGTATTTTACACATCATATTTGGCTCATTTTCACCTTGAACAGACTGTTCTGCATTAACAACAAAGTATTCAGTACTTGCACAAGGCTGAACTTACATCTATTTGCAGTTGCACAAGAGCAGCAGCAATGAAAGCCAGTCCAGCAAGGAACATGCCAACAGTGATCTTCCTCAGAGGCCTGGTACAGCAACAAAACATAAATGCAAATTAAGACAAATATTAATTCAAAATTTTAAGTGTGAAGTTTTCCTTTCTGAAACAGGAAACCAAAAGGACTACAGATGGGATATTGTCACTGTCCAAAGGGCTGATGTTAGATGAAGTATTCAGCTACACCAGGTACCTCTTAGTGTTAGTTCAGTTACACTACTGGGAAATTAAGTTTCCTGCAGCATCTTAACCTGTTACTCTGAATCTGCTGGGCTCATTTCTAGAGTTAACCATCATCTAAACAAAACTGTTGTTAGGTTTCCGTATTTGAGTTGGGAAAATCTGATATATACTAAGAAAAAAAACAAAACAGTACAGTTGGTAGCTCAAAAACAATGAAAAGACAAAAAGTTACACCTTCTGCAAAAGGATAGCAACTTTTATCCATATTGCTATGTGTAAGTCGAAATAATGAATGGAAAAAGTCAGGGAAATATATTGAACTGGGAGACATCTACTGACATTCAGTTAAGTGGTAGGGGTAAATTTAAGGTAGATATTTTATTTATGGCAACAATTGTCTGATTCAGAGTGTCCACAAATGAATAGAAGTATTTCCAGCATAGCGCCACTCCTCATCCCAAATTTTTCATTACTTCATGGAAAAATAGGATTAGTGGAAAACACCAACCGTAGACAGCCTCTCTCCTGCAGTCAAAAGATTTTGCCTTTCACTTCAAGAAAAATCACATCGTCACTTTGCTATTATATTCTTCTCCTGTAGGCTGTTGTGCCTTTATGTACCATTTGTAAAGTCCTTTTATTATTACTATTATTTTAAATATTAACCCCACTTTAAATAAAGCATTATTTTTTTCCTTAGCTGGAAGCTTGCTTTTGTTTAGGGCCAGAAGAACAGCTTAACGAAACCACTACAATGAGCCTCTGCTGAAGTCAGGTAAATGCATCAACTTACGTAAAATTGATCTTGCATTTCCTGATTAAAGGATAAACCACAGCATCAACAACTGGCACCATTATAACAATCAGGATTGGATTGACAGTCTGTTAAAGATGAACATAATAAGGGAAAAAAGTAAGTATTTTCAAAGTCCTTTTTATGAAGGGCAATAATATACGGATATCATCTTTGGGAAGTACTTAGGATCGTCAGGCAGAAGATTACTATACCTGCATTTGGTCTGGCTGAATCTGAATAGCTCCCTGGTGGAAAAGAAAAAAGAGAAATAGGATTTAGTGTTACGACAACAAACCAAACTGATAGGAAAAGTAAATGTTAAGGAAAAAAAAGAAAAAGAAAAAAAACAGTAACCTACAAAGTTCCCATCCATCGTGGTGGCTTGCAGCGTCCATCTTGACCCCTTGACAGAAGAAGAGAGAGTTAAATCCCATGGTTAATCAGTCTCCCAAAGTTCGTCTTGAACTGTTTTAAGTAAAGTGTTTGGAAAGGTGTCTGCCTGATCGCAGCAGAGCGCACTCATAGTTGCAGCTCACTGGTAAAAAAGCATGATGCAGCCAAGCTGGACCAAACCTAATGCCCTCTGCCTTAGATAAAGCTTTCAGGCACTGGTTCTCTCAGATACCCTCCTAAATTCATACTTCAATACCTGAAACTATGAAAACCTGCTTTCATGGTTTGTGAGCACTCCATCCAAGTCAATTACAGGCTTATGCTTAAAGGTGTGAGGTACGTGTGACAAACTAATCACTCTGGCTAAGCAGGCTGGCACCCAGCTCATCTCCTCCCTGGGTCTCCAGAGCACTTACACTAGGACCCTGCATTGCATCTCAACTGACAGCAAAGAAGAGTGGGAACCAAGAAAGCCTTAGATTACTGTCTCATCCTCCACGTGCTGTCCTACACAAGATTTGGAGAGGCTGAGGTCAGAGGCACTGGGAATGCTCAGATAAATTGGAGTTCAGCTGGCTGCTCTTGGACCACAGGACATTATATGAACATTGACTCAGAATAACCACTGTGCATTATAAGCAGGGTAAGGAATCTGCAGAGAAGTGCTTTCCACCCTCACACAGGCACCTTTCTAGGTGCAGTGACTCCACAATGCGTAGCGACATGGCACAGACAGAACTGCAAAGCCAGACCATTTCTGCTTTACCTGCTGGTCGAAAAGCGCCCAGAACATGGGGAGAGGGATGTAAAGGAACAGCACCTTCAACACCATCTTAGTTTGAGTGATCAGTCGTTTCTGCAGTGAGGGAGAATGATAAAAAAAAGGAATTAGTGAAAAACCTCAGATGCTTCCACTGCTGTTCACCGCACAGCAGCAGGTGGAGACACAGGACCTCTCATGCAGTGTTTACCCACATCCTGAACTTTGGATGTTGTGGGTGCTTCTGCTGACTTCTGTTAAAAAGCACAAGGTCTGCTTTTGGGTGTGGGGAGGGCTGCTGGTTAAAGGTGACACTGATAGCAGAAAAGCCTGTGCTTCTTGCCAGGCCCACACTGCAACGGCAGCAGGAGGTTTAGCTCCCCACTGATCTGTTTTCCTGGTAGGTTTCAGCAGCACTACATAGGAGGAATTCAAATGATGGGGAACTGAGGAATGCACTTCCCATATGAAAAATACACCTAGGCAAAAGTGAAATAAGGGGAAGAGACTAAGCTTTGCACTGCTATTGACAGAGGGGCAAGGTGGACAGTAGACCAGGGAGCACAGGATGTGGTTGGGGGACTATGGGACACAAGGCCATCAACTTCTACACAGCTGTGAGGCCCAAAACTATTTACCTAGCACCTGAAGCAATGCATCAGAGCAGACAGCATGGGAGCTGAGAGTCAGGGGATGCCGAGGCACAGGAGTGCTCACACAGTACTTACACTGTACTTCTCACTCGCCCAGTCTAGCCAGTGCTCTCTCTTGGGATACTCCTTGCTGCGATGCCGGAACCTGTTTTTGATGGCAAACTGGGGAGAGACCATTAAAACTTTGTTTAATGACGTTTCGAACATTTCTAAGACTATCGGCTGTTTCATAAGTAAAGGAGACCTCTGCTACCTTCTCTAAGCATCTACAGGAATAATGAATGTAAGGCATGATACCACCTATCCAGTGAAGTGTGCACCTGGGACTAGGTAAACCAAACAGCTCAGAGCTACTCTGAGCAGCTCTAAATGTGGGTTGCTGTTAGGAACTTGAAGGCTGGCCTACTTAAGGCTAACACATATAGCAATCAAGAGAGAATGTCATCTCCGCAGCTCTTCAGAGCTGAATGGCTACAAGAGCACATTTCACTACAAAAAACTGTATCTTGTAGAAATTCCTTGATACTTAACACACACAAATATAGTCCTGCAGGAATCCACAAACTTTCACAGCATGCATGGCTGAGCTGGGCTGGGCTCTAGGGGCAGCACTTTAAGTGGCAGCGAAAGTCACATAAATTTGTTTTTGGCAGTGCTTACAAGACAAGCAGTGGTCTGGGCTGTAACAAGCTAGGAGATCTGTGTGGGGAACAAAGAAGCTCATAAATGAAAAGTCCCCTGATCTCAGAGCAGAGACACTGCCAAGTGTGGGATGTGCAGTGCTACTCACACAGATTTACCTTCCTTCCTCTCAGGCTTGCTTATATATCAGTATTTATTATACTAATACTTATATATCAGTATATGCAATACTGACATATAATCCCCTGACCTCCTTAATACCGTGGGGCTCAATATACTTCTGCATTGTAAACAAGGCCTTATTTTCCTGAGCAATATATTTTTGCTGATAAGATACACTAGTACCTCTGTTCTTGACTCAAGTCATTGCACGCTTGCCAGTCTTCCTGAAGGGCTACAGAAAAGTACATGAATGAGCAAAAGGATGATTCCCAGAAGCTGAAGCAAGCTTTTACAGATGACTAACATCTTGCTTTGTCTTCTCTGTGTGTAAATTCAGGTATAAACAGAGACAGATAAATTAAAAAGGCAGTCTAAATCTGGAGGTACCAGTAAGAAGTGTTCTGGAAAGAAGAGTTGAAAACTGCTTAAGTTTTCCTCATAATATGAGAGATTTCTGCTATAGGCAAGTGTGCTAAGCAGTTTTGAAAATTCCTGTCAGGCTTTCTGGGAGCACAAGCAGTACTTACTCCGATGCATTTGCAAACTTGAACCATTATATTGCCTTGAGGTTGAACTTTTTTGTACATTCCGCTTCCAATCACGAACACAACTACAGTAAGCAAACATAAATCAATTTGTGATTAACTGAAAGCAGTGGGAAAAAAAAAAAAGTATGAAAACCTTAACAATTAAGAAATTGCATCAGGCTGAAAGTAAATTTTTAAGGAGCAATGAGGGTGACTACTGCCATGCTACTACATGGTAAAAGAAATCAAATTAGTATCAGCAGATTACTATGATTTATGACACAGGACTAAATCCTAAAACTCCTGGGGTAAGTGGTCATCCTCAGTGGGATACAAGTTGTGGTCAAAACGAGAGCCACTCTGGACCTTCTCTTTGGCCTTGATGCATCTGATTAAAAGCTTAATGACTCCTTTTCATGAGCCAAGGGCACTGCGTCTCACATCACACAGGGACACGTGAGGTTTCACCTGAACTACAGCGCTTGCCAGCACTCTCACAGCTCCCACAGACACATTCCCCGGCCTCACCCTCCCACGTGCTGGGCAAGGCAATGGGCAAACACCCGAAGCTGCCGTCACCCTGGGTTGGGTGCACTGATAAGATGGGGTCACCGGTAGCTGGTGTCCCACCCTGGGTAGGCTCCTGGTCAGGTCCCTCATGGAGAGGGCTACCATGGCATACACCAGCCACTCCATCAGGAGAGAAACAAACAAACAAAAAAGACAAAACCTCCAAAAGCTGCTTCTACAGGCACCACTGTCTTGGTCTTTGTACTGCAGCCAAAAGGCTCAGGGAGTAATCTGTTGTACAGCAAGTTAAAGTGCAATAGCTTGATAAATACTGGCATACCAGTATGGTATTTCACAAGTGCAAGGACAGTTACCTTGCATAGTTCACTGTGCTGGGCTATGAATAATTTCTAAAAACCAGATTTTCCTTAAGGTCTCATCCTACCTTCAAAAGATCATTTACTTCTACAACCCAGTAGGCCAAGCAATATAGACAACATATGACATGGCAATTTTCATATCAGAGATTGGTATCTGGAGATTTCAACCACTTTCTTATTATTTGGAAATCATTATCATCTAACCATATCTACAACTGAAGCAGCAAGATGCACAGTTCAACTTACCCAATGAAATAGCCATGAGGGCAGCAGGAACTCCAAATGCCAGTGGGTAGCATTGCTGTTTGCTGTGAATGCCACACTGTTGAGCTGAAACACAATGTAATGTTAGAGACAAGTCCCAGGGGCTGCTGCCAATGTTTTACACAGGGTTTCTATTCTTTGCATTCATTGTTGACTCAAGAATAAGAAATACCTCTGCTGACATAAGCAGGATGGATGACCAGAATCCCATCTGCCTTATAGTACCGGGAAGGGGAATTATGTATCACCAAATTCTTAGAACGGTAGAGGCTGGAAGGCACCTCTGGAGGCCATCTGGTCCAACCCCTGCTCCAGCAGGGCCACCCAGAGCAGGCTGCCCAGGACCATGTCCGGGTGGCTTTTGAAGGTCTCCAAGGAGGAGACCCCCACAGCCTCTCAGGGCAACTTGTGCCAGGGCTCCGACCCCCGCACAGCACAGAAGTGCTGCCTGGTGCTCAGAGGGAGCCTCCTGTGTGCTAGTTCATGCCCATTGCCTTTTGTCCTGGCACTGGGCACCACCAAAAGAGCCTGGCTCCATCTTTTTCATCCCCTCCCTTTAGGTATTTGTATACATTGATGAGATCCCCCTGAGCCTCCTCTTCTCCAGGCTGAGCAGTCCCAGCTCTCTCAGCCCCTCCTCATAGGAGATTTGCATTTAGTTTTACGTGGGGGAAAGAAGAATCACATTAAAATGGCCAAATGCATATTACTGGGGAGAAAGGACCTAGGTTACAAAGGTTTTGAGACAAGTTCTTAAGTGAAGATAAGTAACGTAACAAGTGTAACTTGTGAAAAATATGCACACACAAACACACTCCTGGCCAGTAGTTGGTGATTATTTTTCATAAGCTTCATGCACACGTGCTGAAATGATGCTTTGAGTGTGGATGTAGCAACTAACACGTTAAAGTACTAAAAGTAATAACAGGCAAAAGACTGAAAGTAATAATTTTCACCATACCTCTACGAAAGGAGAACCAAATAATTCCATTAGAAAAAAAATAGCTTGCAGCTAATTAACATGTTAGTTTGAGGTACATATTTTTAGCTGTCACAGAAAGTAATGGTATCACTTTCCTCAACTAACTTTGCCAGTTTTTCCAAGGTGTTTTTCACCCTGTATCAGCATGGAAGCAAGCTGCATGTTGTACCATCTGTGTGTCTCCTTCAATTTTGGGAAAGAATAGAATTTGCATTAAGCAAGCACCTAAAATGCTCCACACTGTCTGTTCCACTCAGCTGCTGTCAAAGAATCCAAAAGCCAGAATTTCAGTCCAGTGCTTTAGGATTATTCCAGAGCTTGCATTCTATTTTCTTGCTTTCGAGAAAAACAGCCTTCCTCAAACTCATGCCAAGCACATCCCTACCCCATCTGCATAAGCTTGCAATGAAAATCTCTGTGCATATGGATCAGTGAATTGGTCTGCTTTTGGTTTAGAGTCATGCTGCTCATTACAAGCAGAAGAGAAATCAACCTTCTCCTTGGATCATATAAAAACGTGATTTACTTTAATCAAATGGAACAGTGTGTGTGCATGTGCATAACTGCTTCCATACTTTCTATGGGCACTCTTTAGGATAGTTCTCACTTTCAGAGTGGAGCACTCTCACCCTCCATTCCCACCAAACAATGCAACTCCTTGAGTTATAGTTTTAAAGGTGTTGGAGGAGGTGCAGTATTTGTACCTCCATGGAATTAAAACACGCCTTAGGCATAGAAGTTGTGATGGCTTCAGCGTGTCTCTTTAGAGGTACTAGATCTGAAGGCAATTCAGATCTGAAATGTTTTGTTTTTTGTTTTTTGTTTTTTTTTTTGCTCATCCATAAGAAGTTGGATGACATAGAAGAAAATGCGAAGACTGATTTGCCTGTTCATTTAAGCCTAAATGACTGCAATCCAATGCTCATTCTTTATTGCTATTTAACTATTTTGTGAATAAATGGCTGGACTTACCTCTGAGAATTGGGGTGATTACAGTGGATAAGAGACTTCCAGCATTAATGGCCAAATAGAAGATAGAGAAGAATCTACTTCTTTGTTTTTCCTACAGTAAGAACAAAAATGGTTTTAGAAAGGGTTTGCCACAGCCATGTTGATTGGCTTAGACTGAACCACCAGCAGATCTGTTTGCACATTTCAAGATAAATAGTTATCTACCTTGTTCTTCAGCTATTCAGGAAGATCTAAAATAAGGTACTTGTCTAAATATGTACATCAGATTACTATAATAGCCAGGCATTAATATAAACATGTACATGACTAAAAATCTGAAATATATTCTTACCTGATGATCTTCAAACTGATCTCCACCAAACGCTGACACACAAGGCTTGATGCCACCAGTGCCCAGTGCAATGAGGATCAAGCCAGTCATAGACAGGGCACTAGGACAAAGTAGAAAAAAAAAAAAAAAAAAAAAAGAAAAAATAAATCTCTCTGCTCTCTTAGTTACAGCATGCATACAAGGCTGATTGCAAGACTGTTGAAATGCAAGTAGTGTAAGTTTAAGGCTTAAGTTGTCCCCCCCACCAACATGGAGAACACACGTGTACAAGGCAACTCACATGTGCGTTGCAATGCTATCTGGAGTGCCGTCTTTGTTGTGGTCTGTCAGGTCATTGATGGAGCTGACAGCCATGACTGCCTGCCCAACCGTGTAGACAATGGACAGGGAGACAATGGTCCTGTTATAAAGAGAGGAGATACATTTTTATATACATTGACAATTATGTGTGCATACATACACATAATTATTGCAGACGTGTGCTTATTCCAAAGATGTTTAACAAAGAAGCATAATTAACAGATACGACAAGTTATGGACTCAGCTGTTGTAAAAAATCTTTCTGCGCACCTCTGTCACAATAATATTTCTACTACAACTATTTTGTTTAACAGAATTATTTTATGTAGCCCTGTTTAACTAAGCAAGGCAAGATGACAAATTCTTTCTTGTATGGAAGAACATTCTCCATTTGAACTTGTGAGAAGTTAAGACTATAGCTCATGTTCAACTGCTTTTGTGGCTGGGACTCCATTCAATAGGCATAGACCCAAGTTTGCTTGGAGGATACACAGGAGAAATAAAATGCAGTGATGCTAGGTTATTTCAAAACAGATTGCAGAAGCAGCAGTCCCAAGTGCAGGGCAGCCCTTGCGAATGAAGGGACCTAGGCCAACCCAAACGTGTCTGATGAAGGCAGGAGACCCTCACAGCAAGCTTGGAGCACCATGATACAAGAGCAGCAGAGGAAGCGTCACTCATCCCATTGACCAAGTTCTTCTCACTTTAAAACAAGATTCACCTGATTTTGGTAAATGCTCTTCACTTTATCAAGGTATAATATAAATCTATACAAAGTGGAGCAATGGAGAAGTTTTAATAAATAAATAAAAAAAAAAAAAAAAAACTTTTAAAAATAGCACTTCCTTATGGTTTCTGTAGTTGCTTGGCTTAACAATTTGGGAAGAAGTTTCCGATGGAAAAGGAACCTGAGCTGACCAGGGAGAAACTTGTGGTTTTTATTTGTGAGGCATGCTGTGAAGAGAGTACTTTCATGATTGGCACTGCATATATATTACTCAATTAGAGAAAAAAGAAAAAAAAGTAATTTTTATAGTTTCTGTACTGTTTTCCCCAAGAACTTCACATCTAACACCATCTGGAGCAGACCCCAGCATGCTCCTTGGTGCACGCTGCACAAAGTAGATGGACTGTGCAAGGACTGAGGCTCTCCTGTGAGCATTTATCAAAGTTTGGGTAGCCTCCTCTGGCTCTTGTCATCATAGATACTTGTACAAGCATTATTTCATCCTTCCTCACGGCACCCTATGGTGTTTTAAGGTACCTATGTATTAAAACCAGCAGGCAATTAGATCATTTTCCAAACGCATATGTTCTCCTGTAGAGCTGAAGTCCCAGAACTAAGCTCTGAGCAGTCCTACTGAGCTCTGGCTAAGGGGCTGGCAGCTGTGGCACCAGTACACAGTTACCAGCAGGGAAGGGATGCAAGGTCTACAAAGCTCCATCTTGATAAAACAAGACAAAATAGAGGGTTTTTTGTGTTTCTTTTTGTTCATTTTTTTTTTCCTCTTCTTCTCATTCAGGCCAGCTACAAAGAGCTGGCAGGGGCTGAAGACAGTGCAGCCCGCCTCATCTCTAATCTCTGGGAGACCTTTGACAAGACAACAAGCACTCCTGACTCATAACCTTCAATAAAAATATTTACTGGGCTTTTTCTGGCAAAGTAAACACTATTAGAATCATGACACCGGTAAAGGAGAGCCAGATCAGGTTGGTAGAAGCAATTTAGCTACACTTTTCGAGCACGACATTCAGCATGACTTCGGAGTGACTGCATGCATGCAAAAACAGAGTTTGTCCTTTTAGAAAGCTGCAGCTCAGTAAAACCTCCCACCGAGGTGTTAAGTCAATACTGAAATTAGAGAATACTTTAGAATATATTCTAAAAGTTTCGCTTAACAACATACAGATAACATACAATTTCACCATTTCGTTGGCTATCTCCAATTGTTAAAGATGCAGTCTGGTGCAATTATCCCTCCAGTATCTATCTTACCATAGCTTGGTGAAAACCCTTCCTTACTTTAGCTTGCATTTTGTCCAGCTGGGAGAAAAACATGCATAAACATGGAAAACAGACTAGCACCCTTAACTGATTAGCAGACTTGTAATGCTTGCTAACCCTTAGCGTGGTTTCAGGTCTAAGCTAGGACTATATTAAAACCTCAAGCTTTGGGGAAAAAAATCTTGGAGTTTTTTTTTGTTGTTGTTTGTTTGTTTTTTTGTTGTTTTTTTTTTGGGCGGGTGGGGGGCAGTAAGCACTCACTTAAACTTTCCCAGCCAGGAGTCTGCTATGAGTGCTCCCAGGATGGGCGTCAAGTAGCACAGAGCAACGAACGTGTGGTAGATGGCTGTGGAAAAGTTGTCATCCCAGCGCAGGAAGTATTTGAAGTAAAGAACGAGCACAGCTGTACGGAGAATAAAATAGTAAGTTACAAACCAACATCAGGGCTGGGGAACAGTAGACTCAGGGAGACCCAGGGCATGGGACGTACCTCGCATGCCATAGTAGGAGAACCGCTCGCAGAACTCATTGATGACGATGAAGAAGATGCTCAAGGGGTAGCCAAAGCAGCTTGGCTGGAGACAAGAGACAGACAGCATGAGCTCATACAACACAGACTGACACGGTGTGCTGTGACCCATTGCACAACTGAGATCCATACGGCCCCTGCAGGAGCAGCTGCATGCTCAGGTGTCAGGAGGCTGCATGGGCTGCAGGGGAAGGATGCTGAGTACCTGAATCCAGATCAATTCCCACCTCCCCTTCCTATCCCCAGAGCTCTACACACTTCTCATCTGCCCTTCGCAAGGCATCTGTAGCAAGGCTATATTGGACCTCCAAGATTTGTGCTCCACGCATCTGAAATCTTAAGCATCTAATGCTTGCACTAATTATGACTGGTAACCAAACACAAGCAAAAAAACATTTTTGGAAGAGAAACCCAGCAGCCCAAACCCCAGCAGCACAAGGGAATTAGAAGCCGGGCACTACTGTTAAATACCTCCAGTTGGGACACACTTTTAAACATTCCCTTCAAACAAATCTCAGGAAAGCTCCCTATTCTTGCATGTTCTCTGCTAGATGAAGAATCCCCCACTTCTCCTCAATAAAACTGACTTTGCTCCTAGTCTATGGCACTAACTGCCAGATTTCCTGATCCTTCAGCTGCTGGGGTAGGCATCTGCATGACAGCCATAATACAATTTGTGACGCTGTTCTTGCCATTGTGATGGAGTGGAAAAAGCACCCATCGGCTGCAAGTTTAGCACAAGTGGTAGGACTGGAAATTTAATTTCTGATCACCTGCTTTCCTTAGTGGATGAATATATGATACCATTTCTATAAAAATACTGGAAATGCAAGTTGATATAATTCTCCATAGCTTACTTTCTCAGAGTTTAATTCTGCAAGTTGCTCAAATTGGATTTTTTAATAAACCTCAGGACTTTTTCCTCAAAGCTATGCCAATTAGCATCCACTTCAGTGACTCACCTAGACCGTAAAGATCAGTCATCTCTAATTTTTTAGAAATAAAAACTAAAATATTTTCTGTACAAGGAAATGAAAGCCATTTGTATCTGTAATTTAAGTTCCGGGAAACTTTTTCTTCAATATTATCCAGGTGGAAACTACTTCAGGTAGGAGCAATACAACCTTACAAGGACTTGGGAAACCAAAAGCAATCTAAACTCGGTGTCAAAAAGCCAAGCAAAGCAGATCTTTGGGTGTCTGTTACTCTGGTGCTTTAGAATAAAAGAAAGCGTATGCATCAACTGTCTGAAAATGAAAGAAAAAGCAATGCAGATTTTAAGGATCGATGATAATGGCTTGGGGGGGAGGGTTTAAAACGTTTCAGAAGAAGTGAAACATGAAATTTAAGAATCGTGGAGAAGAAAAAGCATGGCATTGTTTGCCATTGCATTGCCATGGCATTGTTTGTGAGGGTTTAGGAACCAGACTAGTCCGTATTTCAGGTGAACCAAAGAAAAGTCTGCATACTGAAAGGAAAGAAACCTGGTATGGGGAAACCCTGCCTGGCAAGGGGAAGGAAAATCAGAGAGCTCACATCACCAGCAAAGACTGTGGATAGGGCTTTAACGAAGAGCACAACATGTAACAAAACCTGTGCTCTGCAATAAGCTTCCCTGCCGGGGACCTGTCAGGAAAGGGTCAGGAGCAGGGTGAGAGCAACGCTCCTGAGGCAGCCGATGGGGAACCATTGGGGTCTTTCATGAGGAAAGTTATTTTTCCCCCCCCAGGATGATTCTAACAAACACATATGCTGTTACGCCTTGATAACATGTTCGTGTTTCACACCATACTGCCCTCCCAAGCCCCAGCTGCATTATACGTGTGCATGCACACACATCTACTGACACACTTGCTGTTGCCATCCCCATTGTCCAGAAAGCTTTATCTGCCCCACAGAAGAGGTGGCAACCCCACTGCATTTTGCAATGCATCCCAGGTACAGGCCCGGCAGCACCCAGCTGCACACGCTCGAGTTCAGCTGCTGAGGAAGCTGTGGGAAAGCTGCAGGGAAAGTCTGCAGAGTAAAGCCTTGCGAGATAAAAAAAGCAAGGCTGCAGACAGATATAGGACTGCTGAGACAGGTGTCATTAACAGTTCAAAGATTCACGAGGAAGAATGCTAACACCACGAGGTAAACAAGTCCCAGAGGAGAGTCAGCAGATGCTGACAGCTCAGCAGCACCAAGGATGAGCTCCAGGGACCCTTCTGCTCCCAGGTGATGTCTGCCCAGCCAACAGAGGCTCTTCAGACATCTTATCAGGGTGGCGAGCATACTAACGTCTAGCTGGGATGTTGGGAGCTGCCAGGCTATCTTGTGTTTGTGTTTGCCAGTAATGCATTACTTTATAGGTAAAGCATTTTTATCTCACGTTTACAAGTTTTTATTTTTTGCACACAGCTAAAGTTACCCAAAGTAATCCAAAGAGTGAGTATAGCAACTCGCTCTAGCATAAGAGAAAGCAGTACTTACCTTTTTCATGTCCTTACTTTTTGCAGCTGTGGGGAGGGGAAAGAACACAAGTTAATGGAAACTGGGTAAGACTTCCTCAAAGCAAAAAGTAATGGGAAAAGCTCGGCTTAAAACAAATCATGAAAAGCCAACATGGTATTGTTCAGTAACCACACATACACTCAAGATGAGTAAATTTTCAGTCAGCAGGAGAATTCTTATGGTGCAAAAAGGTTACTAGAAAAAAACTTGATTTCCCCTTGTTTCCCAGGCTAAGAGTGGATTCACATACACTGCCAGGGAAAAAATCAAAGGGACTGATGATGCAAAGCACCACAGCACGGTGGTGAGCAGCACTGCAACGGCAGACAGCGCCTTGCAGCCCCTGCAAGCTCTGTCCTTCAGGGCACGCTTGGCTGGGCTCACACTGCTGCAGATAAACAGGGTGCCCACGGAGTGGATGTCAGCATTTCCTACAGCACCACATGGACAAGTTCATTATCGTTAAGATAAGACCAAGTACAAGATGTGAACTTTGAAATCCCTGCCTGCAAATGAAGTGTGCTCATAATAGATCCCTATAAGAAAAATATGTTTGCTAACATTTAGTCCATAGTTCAAAACAGAGGAGAAGAGCTGACAGCAACACTATGGCGTTTGGCACAAAATGCAATTAAGTTCCTTTTGAAAACTGTTAAAGCAAATTGATTCTTTCCTTCAGTGGAAAGAAGTGGACAGCCATCTTCATTGTAAAGACAGGAAGTATCAGGAAGACAATTCAAGAACTGATCTTCCTAAAAATCAAGTAACATCCAAAAAGTGCTCACATACCGATGTCAGGGCACATGCAAATACCCAGGTCATTAAAGTTATTGGCGATGTCCCCTACACAACTCATGTGAGCAGATATATGGGATGATAACTAAGCATTAGGGATAGAGATTATCTTCATAACTCCTTGATTATTTCTGCTTTTTGTCATTTCCAGAGCATGTGCACCATACTGCAAACTTTCTGTAACACACAGGGAACATCTGCCTGAGCAGCTCACACCTATCTGTTAGCTAAGCCCTGGGGAAAATAATAACAATACTACATTTAGGGGCAGCTCGATGGGGAAAATAATGACAGTACTACAACTACTAACAATAATAATGATGGCACTTTTAGTTGGTTGTTGATTTTTTGTTGTTGTTGCTAGAGGGTAAGATTATTACCTCAGCAAGAAACCTGGCAGAGACGTTTTCCAGAGAACACTGACTGACTTCGGTGTTTGAGACGCTTTCTGGTCAACCAATTTGGCTTTACACCTTTATTCTTCTTTTACAGCAACGGTCAGCACTGACGTGCCAACTTATATTAATACACTCTTTTATATATATATATATATACACACCCATATATATATATACACACACACCATTGTATATACACACACCATTATATATATGCACACACACGTCACACACCCCATTATTTTTATAATACAACATTATATATTTAAATATGACACAATATATATACAAATCATGTAAGACGGCCAACGTTTCAACACGGGAAGCTGTCTGAGCAGCTCCAGGGCCAGCCTTCCCCAGGCAGCGAGCATCCTGCACTTTGCACCAGTTCCAGCAAAAAGCAAGGGTTTTGCTGGCGCTGTGCGCCCTTTCGGGGCAGCCCCCAGCACCCCCAGGGACTGAACTGCAGGATCACCCCCAGAAATCCTGGGGAGCCCCGCGTTTGTTAAACAGGCCCCCGAGCAGCCGAGGCGCTGCGAGACCCCGCTGGAGACCCCCCTCTTCCAAACCCCGTCGGGGTGGGGGTCCCACTGCCCGCCCCCCCCCCCCCCCCCCAGCACCTACCCATGGGGCCGGCGCGCTGCTGGCGGCCGCGGGGCGACCGACGGACGGACGGACAGACGGACAGACAGACGGACGGACAGGACAGGACAGAGGGAGGGCACCGGGGGCGGCCGGCATTTAAGGGCGGCTCGACGGGGCCCCCGCCCCGGCACCGCCTGCAGCAGCAGCGCAGGTGGCGGGGAGGGGCGGGTGGCCCCGGAGCCGCCGGGGGTGGCGACACGATGCGACACGGCGCGATAGGACACCAGACGATGCGACACGGCACGATAGGACACGGCACGATAGGACACGACACGACAGGACACGACACGACCCGCGGCCACAGCCCCCCTTCCATCGGGCATCGTTCCTCTGAGGTGTCTGGGGTCAGGGTTGGTTTCGTTTGTTTATTCGCGTGTGTCGGTGGTTTTCCCTTTATTTATTTGTTTATCTGTTTATTTGTTTATCCTGTTTTTGTTCTCAGCAGCACGCAGCACACTTTTCACAGCGACTTGTCGGCTACATGCATGAGACGCACGGGTGGGGAGCTCAGGGCCCGAAGGGGCAGCCACGCGCGTGGCCCACGCCAGGAGTGGGCTAGGAAAACTGTAGCACTGAGGTTTGGAAGCGCCCCGAGCATGGAAAGGGAGAAATATTAGTCTGCAGTGCCAAAAAATAAATGTCTGCCGGGAGCATAAAAGCCTTCTTTGATGCCTGCTGGTGTTGAGTGACACTGGGCTGTGTGGTACATGCAGTCAGTCTGGTGGCCTCTCCTGCTGTGTGCACGTAGTAATTACCTGGCTGCTGGACAGGTCGATTGCTTCTCAGGTGCAAATGCAACAGGCACTGCGATGTGTTGCAACGTGCAGTAGCTACAGGCTCTAAAGAAGGCTGCCCTGGCCTGTGATGGAGAGCTACAGCACAGCCCGGATTTCTTCAGCTGTGTGTACACGGGGGCAATCCACTCAGAGGAGCTCTCCCCTCTGATCAGTTCCCCCTACTCTTGACTCGTAACATTTATGAATAAATTCTTCAGGTGAAGAATGAGCGTGTGGTCGTAGCCAGATGTCCAGCACATACCTCTGCGAGAAGCACGTGTCTGGCTGCAGAAGCCCTCCCCAGGACAGGAGCGGTCCCCTGGCCACAAGTCACAAGCTGAGACCACTCTGCTGAGTGGTCCGAAGGGCACAGGGCAGCACCGCTGTCACTGACAGTCCCTTCCCATGCCACCACTGAAATGCCACCACTAGTTCTGATATGTTAAAATACCAAGTTGAAGAAGTGATTTCTTCCCTCAACAGCAGATTTGGCCTCTTCCTCTTGTATAAACAGTGGTGAAGATGAATTTTGGTGAGTTACTAAGTACATCCTATATGCCCATATATGCTCTGGAAACTAACGTCCTCTGATGTTTCTCCTTAGAAAGAGATGAATGAGCGTGGAGCAGAGATTAAGGGAGATCATGTGCTTTCCTATCAATTCGAGATAAAGGGGCTACTTGGGTCACATTGGCTTCCGCTCCTGATATCTCCCAGTATTCAAGGTCTCACTTAAACCAAACATTAAAAAAGGCACTACACAAATGTCCTAAAAATAAGAGCAAATAATTCAACCTGATGAGCACAAGCATTTTGATTCTCCCCACAGATAAAGGCCCACATAATTGCTTCACAGGCGCTTCTGGAGTGGATTAGGCTCTGCATTCAGTAAGCTGGAGCAACAAGGGTGAGCTCTGTGGGGCGGTTTTGTCACCATCCCGGTGCGAGTAGCAGAAACTGTACTCAGGGGACTTGAGTTTCCTACCCAGGCTCACTTCACAGGAGAGCCATGAGGACAACAGGACTGCTAAAGGCAGATGCCCAGCACAAAAAGGCGAAGGTGTGACTATATTGTCAAGCTCTGAACTTGGAGGAGGCATGGTGCATTTGAGGATATAGCAGAAAACTCGGGCGACATCACTTCAAACAGTTAAGTACAGGCCACAGCTGGTGATTAGAAAGTACGGTATGTGACTTCTGCAAACTGTGCAGGTTAAAACTACGAGTTATTCCAAGAATGTATCCTAGCACAAACTGCTTGGCTATCTGGGTGGATATTTTAAGTGATGGGTATCTTACTCTGTCATTAATGAAATGCCACAAAATAGAGCTCAGTTAAAAGTTTTGGGGAAGTTTGTCTTCTTGTATCTCATCAGTAGGAAGTGTGCGACCGTGTGAGAGAATTTGGTGAGGTGACTTCCCTAAAATGGAATAATTGATAACAACTATGGATTATTTAAGGACTGACAACCTGAACTGAGACTGAAGAAAAAGAAGGCGAATTAATATTTGTTTAGAGAATGTGAATCTTAAAAAGTCTTGGCAGATGCTTTTGACACTATTTCAAATTGAAAAAATAATAATAAGCACAAAGAAATTGCAAGCATGTGCAGCTTACCATGGGGTAGCTACTATTGTACAGAGAGCTGAAAACTGATTCAGGTAGTGCATTAATTCCGGTATGAACAGAGACTAATGGATTTCCTTCTATATCCACAATTTATTTGGCTTTCAGGATGGTAGTAGCCAAACACTAGTCACTTGCCAGTAACTACTCCTCCCAAGAGCTGTTTATCCCCACCTCCCAGATAGGGAATTTGAGGAAAAAAGTGGTTAGCAATCAGCCAGTGCTTACAAAGCCTTTCCCAGAGGCCCTGCCCTTCTGGATGTAACCGAGGCATCCTAAAGCTGCCAGCATTCAGGTGACAAAACTAAATACCATTAGCTTGCCGTGGCCTTTCCCATAGCACCGTGTCCCACTGGGTTTCTTGAAGGCAGGGTGAGCTAGCAGAGCAAATGCTTGGTTGGAGGCACGGAGGAGACCAGGCTTGGAGGGCAGCGCAGCAGATGAGCTGAGTGCAACCACAGCCAAGAGCAGGACCGGCAGAATAAAGGACACTTGTTTCCATATCCCAGATGCCCAGTTAATAGAGACTTTGGCCCTGAAGTGTACGGACTTGTTACTTCAGAAGTTTGTTAAGGCGCCCCGGGGCATGCTGTGCTAGGCCGCAGCAAGCCACCAGCCTGGCTGGGCAGCACGGGGCTGGTGTTTCTCTTAGAACCGTGCAAATACTCAGGTTGGAGAAGACCTCCAAGTTGTCTGGTCCGAGATCATCTTCTCCCTGCAGGAGAAGGAGAAGAGCTTGTCTCCGTGGGGTTTGGCTTCCCTAGGATGTCCATCTGCACAAACTAACGTGTGGGCACAGGGCGGAGGGGGAAGCAGGGAAGCGGGAACCAGAGCCCAGACCTTTATATAAACAAAGTAACTAAAGTAAACTTCATTTACCTGGAGCTACCCCGCACGGAGGCTAAAATCCCATGGCTCATTAGCAGTGTCTCTGGCAACGGACATTTAACAGGGCAGATGCAGACCTAATAAGTTAATGGTACACGCTACATTGTAAAATCACTTCTGCCAAAAAGCATTTTTTCATTTTTTTGAAAACATGGCTTGACGTTAACAGCTCATCGTTAAAAGTGTTTTATTTCCATCTCGTTTGCTCTTTGATAACATTGTCCTCTCTGTAGAGCCAGCCCCCTTGGCTTGTATCTCATCGATGAGGGGAGAGGGCGGCGGGTGAGCGAGGTCCCACGAGCAGAACCTGGGAGTGCAGAAACGCACACGGTGCCCCCAGCACGGCTGCTGAGCTCCTGCCAGACCTTGGGCAACCCTCTGCCAAGGACAGCAGAGCCCGGTGTGCCAGCCAGGGCACTCCCAGCTGGAATGTGGGGCGTGCAAACAGGACTGCGAGCAGAGGTATTAAGGGCAGCTGGTGAGGGAAGTAGGGCAGAGCAGAGGTCCCAACTCAAAGCCTTGATGTATTCCTTTCTACTAGAGAGAAACACGTATCTTTGAAACGCCTTTGAGTATTTAAGGAAAAAAAAAAAAAAAAAGACAAAGGAGTAAATATCCAGCACCCAGCTCCAACTGAAGACTTTCACTGTGTGGTGTGTCACCAAGGACAATTCAGGTCTGAAGAATGTTATTCAAAGCATACTGAAACCTCTGAACTACCTCTTCAACACTTGATTTATTTTATTTTTTTTTGCACTTCCACAAGGATATTTTCTTCTGAAACTTCAGATGTTGTAAGACCCAGCATCTTCAAGGGAACATTTTAGGTTTTCGTTGCATCATGTCTTCTAAAGTTTCGTCTTCAGCATGTTTTAAGCAAACTGTACTTTGTTTTTTTCCTTAAGGACAGCTCACTGGAGTCTCAGCAATGCAATAGCTGCAAGGGCTGGCTGAATTATCTTGTAAACTTATGTAACCAGTCCTACAAAATGGATAATGGTGTTGACAGGAGAATGCAAGTACAAGTGTCATCTCTTGACCAACCTGTGTTTTGACACAACCACATGCGAAAGACTTGACTTAAACTGACCCAGTATTTAGGAATAGCTATGATTTGTCTCAAAGTTTTGGAGATGATTGTTTATGTGATTGCTGAAGATATTTTTTTTTCCTTCAAATAAATCTTATAAAATTGGATGATTGCATTTCCAAGGGAAAACATCCTGTGACATTGTACATGATTTTTGGGGTGGGAGAGACAGTGCTGCCGTGCAAAACATATGTGACTGAAGATGGCATCAACACCCACAGTGGAAGTAACATATTTTGAGTTTGGGCAATAGGACAAGAGTATATAATTTTCTGAAGATGCATTTTTCTGGTGTTGAAATTCTACAACTGGAGACCTGGAGCTGATGCTGTCTGGCTACTACAGCCCTGTTAGAAGTTTTCAGATAGGTTCATCCCTTCTGAAATGGACTTTCACATTATTTATAGAGACATTCATATTTTCACCATAGGATATAAAGCTAGCTTCTTTCCATTACCTGTAGCTCTATGGTGTTACACTCAGATTTAGATGAAAACCTTAGGATTCACTTATCTCACTACATTCTATGAAGTCGCTGTAAAGTCATTCTTTGTATTTCATTTGAGAAATCTTGGTCAGTTTTGATGTTTCTCAAAGACCCAAGAATCCAGAGCTCCATTGGATTATTTCCCTCTACTTGCAGCCCACTTTTTTTGGAGGGGCCGGTGGAAGGAGAGGTTGGGTGAAAGGACAATGTGAGGGAGAGAAGGGCTGGAAGGAAGTTTCATGGTGAGAGTCCCATGCTGAGACCGTGCTGGGTCTAAGGAGAGGAGCAGGAACACCCATACCTTGCTCCCAATCACCCAGATAGGCAGGCAATGAGGCACTTAAAAAGACAGAAGCTCTTCTTGCTACCTGCAACCTCAGCAAAACTCATTTGAGATCTCCCAAGTGATTCATCAGCTCACACACCTCAAAGCCTCTCCATCACCTCCGCTGAGGAGCATCTCTTGGCATCCAAAAGCCTTCCACCTGTCCCTCTCCCATTTTTTCACCCTCAGGCCCTCCCCTGGACCCCAACTCAGTCATGACTGTGAAACGACACTTGGTCTGGGGCAGAAGTACTGAGACAGCGCTGGACAGTACGGCTTTGCTGGTGAAACATCTACAACATCACCTGCTTGCTGTGGTATCTCTGAGGGCTTCTTCACCTCTTTTCTCCTCTTTGGTCTTTTCCAGGAGCATTTCAAACCGTCTCTAGCTAGCCTCCTTATATTCTTAATTATTGGTCCAAATTAGAAAATAATATGTTGCTACTGACCTCTGTGGTTATATTCTTATTTTCTTTGTTCTTTGCACTCTCTTGAGCAACTGATTCCAGGAAGCAGCACAGTACAATTTAATTACTTGGTACTTTTAGCTTTTAAAATAGGGATGTCCCTTTACTTGCTTATGGTTGGAAAGCCCAGGATTTGCAATTATGTGGATTTGTTTACACTTCCTGCTAATAGCTCAACCCATTTTCATTCCCCTTAAGAGAAGGCATTATTCTGAAGAAAAATGACCAGCAACAGCTTTTGGCTTCTTGCAAAGGCGTCTGAGTAAAATACTTTCAATATGAAGATAAGATTAAAGTATAACAATACATAATCAAGATAAAATTACATAATATATTTACATGCAATCTTTCATAAACTGAAACTGCAGCATGTAAATAACCTTGCATATCAGCATAATACGTTGCTGGGTTACTCACTGCCTCCCACAACATAATGATTTTTTCCAAGAAACAGGAGGCATTCTTCTGAGAGGAACTAGAGAGAGAAACAGGAAACAAGAAGAAGCATTTACACACAGATAAATTATAAAACAAGCTCTGCCGCTCTGAATTCTCTTGTTGTCTAGTGGCGGAAGACTTTAGACCAGAAAGTAGCAAAAACAGGCCACAGTGTCCAATCAAATCAAATGTAAACACCAAATATAACTGTGGAAGCTGTGTATGAAGAATGAAATTGTTTAAAGACAATACACTGTCCACCCAAAAGTTGTATCTCACCTCATACACGGGTTGATCAAAACTTGGTTTTCACTGCTCTTTTCGTTGTTGATGTTTACAGAGTTTGTCGTTGCTTCTCTACTGTAATTTTTTTTTTTACAAATAAGAGAGTCACAGAATTTGCTGTTGTAATTCTTGTGATCTCACACACAGGCTACGTAAAAATCTTTTAAAAGGTTTCAGTTGCTAAACTTATACAATAGACACACTATGCATACAAGAGATACTTTCTATAATGGAAACAATCTCTCATAATGCAAAACCAATGCAAAACAGCATTGCCCACCCCAAAAATTTTCAACAATTTTTGTTGAAAAGCAAAGAAAAAGCTGGGAAAAGGCATACAAGCAGAATAAATTGTTCTGGTTTTCATTAGTTTGGAAACTGCCGTGGAACAGATTAGCCTGCACCGTAGTGCTTTCTTACCTAAACAAGCAATTATATCTGGTCGTGAGCAAAGCTCTTTAAAACACTCCCGGCTAGTTATTGATAAAAGCTCTAAAAATAAGTAGCCTAAACCGGAAAGGACAGTTGTTATGGAAAGGCTCTAAGACACCCGAGCACATCAATTACAGGCTCCACGCTGCTCTTCCAGCAAACAGATGTAGCATAAGCTACACAAATCACTTGAACTGGAGTGGTCGAGAATCATTTGGTGTGTGTCAGAAGTTAATTCAGGCTTATCCCTCCAAAACCGCAGTTGCCTCAGATGAAGCAAGTACTTGTCCAGAGCCCACTTTTATCTGACAATACGGGAATTAAACTTACATATTTAAAGTAAAATTTATGAGTTTAACTTGTATCCTGTTATTGGAAAGCAGTTCTTTATCAATACCAATTTCTAGAACGTCCTTACCTTAATTTTTACAAATGTAATTTTGATCAGAAATGCTTTCTTTTCCAAGTCCTGCTACTGTTGCAGTAGTACCTGGCTTCTTTTGCTTAAGGAAAAAATAGAGCCTGGCTGATCAAACAGAAAGGTTTAGCTGCATCCTCACCTTGAGAGACAGGAATATCAGCTTCATAATGCTGTATGTATAGAGTAGGCCTGTACTTAGTGACCTGCTTTCTGACAAAATCAGGTTGCATATTTATTCTTGTTTTCCCATATTACAACCTCTCTAATACTTACCGGCACGTCCTAATGAGAAGCATCCATGGATGTGTTCACCCTCCTATACAAAGAGCCTGATCTTACTCTCTTTTTGAGAATGCTTTCTGAAAGTGGGTAAGAAAACATGGCCAAAGGACAAGGTATCATCCTCTTCCACTTACATTTAGTTCCTGGAGACAATTTGCCATTCCTGTTTGTTTTGCATGCTACTTCATGCAAGCTAAATCTAAAGCAGCTTCCTTTTCTCTCTGTTATCAGATAACATTAACTCCCTCATAAAGCCTCTTGGGTAGAGCTCTTCTGTATCTTTTTAGTGTTCAGACTGAACTTTCCTTTATGGTTCACTTGGTAACAGCTGACACTGAGTACATAACCGAGACTTGGAATACACAAACCGGTAACCCTGGAGCCCTGCAAAGCCTTCCAGGGAAGGTGTCTTGCACTCCGCTCATACCACAGATTTTTCATTGGGCAAACATCGCTTACTACAGAAAAAAAAATAGTATATTCATAAGGTTTGTACAGACACACACACTGCTCCGCCAAAGCTCCTGAATGACAGCCCACTTTGTTACACGGTGCCTTTAACAACCTCTGGAGCAGGTTCTAGCAAACCCTAGCTGCAAGATGATGACCCTGGTAAGGAAGGACTGAAAGTGTTTTAGGACACCATTATAGTACATATGCACAGGTACGTTTGAAATATTCATGTCTGGCTCACCTTAAACGTGATGAACTGAACCACTTCATGGTAACACAGCTCAAGCAGATGTTCTGTCCAGTGCTGACCATGACTATTTTCTGAACCTGAATGCTGCTGACACACCATGGAAAAGGAGCCGAATATAGCAAAGATTTTGGCTTATCTGCAGGGAAGACAACTATTTTTTGACCAGAAAAAGGCCACAAGACCTGAAGAAAATGGATAACTGCAAAAGATGAGTGGTCAGAGAATGGACCTTGCAGGTGGACTGGTGAGGAGAAGGGCTGGTAACCAGCCTGCCTAAAGGAAGGCTTTAGCTAAGGGTAGAGATGGGCAGAACCAAGTATCAAGTGCCTCAGAACAAAATGACTGAAAAACAATCAGCACATGAGTAAGGTTGAAAGGTTAGCCCTGGCAGGAGGAATACACTTCACCTGACTTATCTTTTTTCCTTCTCATGATCGAACATGTATTTTTAAATTCTGCTGTTACGCAATGCAGAGGTCGCACATTACGAAACTATTGCCACATTCTGCTAACAGGCATGGCTGCATTTCGTATTGGGATGAAACTGGAGTCATACAAACTGTTTTTAAAATGACTTGGGATAAAGAGGTGTTATTTAACCTGCTGTTTAGCTTTCATAGTAGTATCTGGATTATTTATTTATTTATTTATTTTTACAGGAGTCTGGCATATTTTGCAATCAAGAGAGAGAAGGAATAGAAGTGATAAAATATAGCCAATTTTTTTATTTAGTGACTTTGTTATGTCTGGTTAAGATGGTTCTCAAGAGTCAAGATTTAAGTAGGGGAGAAGCTAGGCCTGAGGCAAGGTCGGGAAGCTGCATGTCATTGTGACTAGAACTAAGTTTTTCCCTTCTTATATCACCCACATTTATTTTTTATTTTTTAATAAGACACCTATCAGTTATTGTTAAATCCAGGAATTGGAAAATTGTTCTGATGACAACTGTACACATTAACTGCATGCATTGCAAAGGGAAAGGAAATTTTAGTGGGTTTGGGGCAAGAATTTGTAAGCCTCAATGGCGGTATAGCGTATCCCTCCTAGGAAAACAGGGAGATCTGTTTGTGTCTTCGTTTACGTATAGTGTATAAATAGCTAAGCATATAGTCAAGATGATGTGTATTAATGCCTAAATAGAAAGGAATCAAAATCAATTAAATACACACAAAAAAGTAGATTAAGAAAAGGGGATTGAAACAGAGGTTGGTTTGAAATGCTCTATATCAGATATTTAGCTGTTCGACCAGTAACTCCATGTAATTTTATCATATGTAGGTGACTTGCACTTTTGTAAAAGAAAAAAAAAAAAGCCCCAAAGAAGATTTATGAGCTCCAGGAGGACAATGGCTAAATAAATGACCCTTATATTTAAAGAGTGCAGGAACAAAGAAACTTTTAATATGCTCATTGATTTAAATTAATTCATTTTTCCATAAAGCCCTAGCCAAATATCTGCAATTTGAGCGAGGGCAGCTGTCAATCAAGAAACAGAATATTAGTGGAAGAAGGTTGAGCTTCTGGCTACTCCCAATGCATCGTAAAATGACTATATGAAATTGTAACAGTTTAAAATAGCAAATTAGAACAGAAGACGCCTTACATATGAAACTGGCTTTGGGAATTCCAAGTTCTAAGAATTTCACCCCAGTGCTTTGTTTCTTTTCACAAGATTAGACAAAATCCAAATTTCATCCTGTGGGCACTGAATGGTTTACTGTCTTGTAGAAACCGGTATGTACCATCCAAAACTGAGCTGAAAGGAGCTTTCTCACTGCGACCTGAAAGGTGAAGACAGACAAAAGGAAGAAGTATCGCAGGCATTTCTTCATCTACAAGCACTTAGAGTAATCTTTTCAAGGACTAGAAATGTTAGCGTGTAATTGCTTGTCAACTGCTTCACTAGTACTTGCAGTACAAGTCTCTGCCAGGACTAATAACTGGCTGACCACCTGGCAGCTGAACACAAGTCTTTTGGTAATAACAATGCTCTGACCTGAATGAGGATCAGTCAACACTAAGACCACTTCCTAAAATTGCTATTAAAACTGTTAGAGACTGCATGCATCAGGATGTTGTTATAATAGCTATGAAATTGAGCTAGTTAATAGCAACCAACATCAGCTAAAGAACCACCAATGATTTCACTCTACTTTTCAAAGTTTAACTTCAGCTAAATTTAGACCTAAAAGATACCATTAAGTTCTGAGTGAATGCCCGCAGCCTGAGCTGACTAAGGAAGCAATAAATAACGTCTCCTTACTGTAAAGGATATCTGACAGAAGACATCAAGCTCTTCGGAACTGAGCACCATCAGTATCACTCCGTGTAGTGGTTGAAGGAGGATTAAGAATCTTTATCTGATTTTCTAATCTGAATTTGCTTGGCTTCAGCATCCACCCTCTGTGGTCTTCCTTAGCCAGATTAAAAAAGCCTCACACCATCCACTGCACTCTTTGGCGTGATTACTTTTGTATTTTACAGCCCTTCTTGATTTTCTGCTTGGTGAGTCAAAACATTCTCCCTCCAGATGTCATGCCATTAAAGACTTTCTCTCCCTCAAAACCTTTTTTTCCTTACTCTTTCAAATTCTTGAGTTCAACATTTTAAAACCTTAGCCCCAGTATCTTCCCAATACACGATGTTTTCATACTGGTTTCACACGTGCTGTACAGCAGGTAAGCCCACCCTAATACATTCCATTTATATCCACTTGGTGCATCAGCCCTCTTTGCCACAGAATTACATTAAAAATTTGCTTATGGCAAGCTGTTTGTCTGGAACAATCCTCAAATGCTTTTCTCTGTTACCATTTCCCAAGTGACCACTTGCACACTTAATTTTCTTTTCTTGTTTCTAGAAGCATTGTAGATTGCAATGCCAACATACTGTGCTTAAGGTTCTCATCTGAGAAAACGACCTTCGTTTTCACACATTTTAAATCATTGGTGTTTGATATTTTTTTCTTTTGGTCGTTTCTGGACTACCAGTGTTAAATAGCACGGACTACCAATGTTAGATAGCGCCACAATTACTTTCTAGAAGAATTCCCTGGTGTATCAACGTGTGATTTTCCAGCAATGGTCTCTGAAAACGTTTGCCAGACTGTACTTCGACACCCGGACACCTGGCATATTGTGAAGGCCCACTGACATCAGACTACCAGGCAGTGCTGTAGGGAGTTGTAGCAGAACCAGGGAGACTGATATTTCCGTGCATATTTCATTCAAACCAATATCGGAGCAGGAGAAGTAGCAAGGGTTGAAGGAACAGCATGTATTGATAACCAAGGACATGATTAACAGCAATCGGACTGGTAAACACTGTGGAATGTGCTGCATCAAGACCAGAAGGCCTGGGCTCCGATAGCACTACAGCTTGATTTGTCAGCAGAAGACCGGAGATAAGAGGAGGATGGCAGGGAGGTTACGGAGGTTACAGCCCACCCCCTGTGCCAGTCAGCTTCCTGCTGTCCCAGCAGGAGGAAAGGCTGTAGCCATAAAGATAGGCAAACGAGGAAACACGGGCACCAGAGAGCAACCTCCCCTAAGGTTTATGTGGGATGAGGTAAGCAGGATTAAGGTGGAAGATCACGCTGTAATAGCTGAAGGGTATAAGCACCTGACTGAAGAAGGTTTTCATTGCCAAGGAAGGACCCAGATGACTCGGCAGTCGCACAGCAGTCAGCATTTTTAATCTTCTGTGGGGCTCCTCAGCCAACCTTGGTGCAGCTCAGGAGTACACGGGTTTGAGAACAGGACCGGATGAAATCTGTGACAGTAAACCTGAGTGACCAAAATTAGTTTGCTTTAAAATAAATACCACCTTTCCTTTCCTTGTGGTCTTGGATTTTGACATGTTAATTTCCTACAGGACAACGTACTACAAAGTATCCTCTAAATTTACAGTCTCTGCAAAGAGCAGAGACAGCTGGGCAGCTGTTCAACTAGACCTATTGTATAAGCCTCTCTTTAGTTCCTATTTATTTAAATCTCATACTAGGTCTTCCAGTGTCTTGTTTCTCACCAGTACCACACCAAGTGGTAATCCTCCCACATGCCTTTTTTTTTCCCCTAACAATGTGAGCAAAATTCTCCAGTTTCCATCCACCAAGACCTGTTTTAAAGGAACGTTAGCAGACTAGAATCTTTCGGCTGACTCTTACTACACTTGGTTTCAATTTTTAGGCCTGTAGATAATGAATACATACCAGAAATAAAATTCCTTTTGGATTACAAGTGAACTATGAAATATTTCATCATATTCATGTGAAAATTTTTTTGACTGTTTCTAAAGATAAAATACAAGCTTTTGGAGCATATCTCCACACTAAATAATCTGACCTTTAACCATCTGCCTAGTAATGAGACCACATCATCACTAGCCAGTATTTCAGCCAAATGCATTGGTATCTTCAGCTGTGCAAGATAGGTTTTGCTAACAAACACCCTACGTTCCTTAGCAATCTTCTGTACTTTAATTTCTATTTCTGCTTTCCATTTAAATATTTTTTTAAATGCTAATCTTTTATCACTACTGTCTTCAAGTTCATCCAGTCATTAAAAAAAAAAAAAAAAGCATACATTTATTTAATTAACAATTTGTTGAGATTTAGTCTTTTTTTTTTTTGGGAGTAAGCATAAATTTAATTTTAGGGTAATCACTGCCAGTTGGTAACATATTATCAAGTTCTGATCACAGGTTTCTAGACATACACCAAAACCCATGAATTATTTAATTATAATAAACTATAATCCAAAATGGATGTGTTCTGTTAAGATGTAATGGTTTTCTAAAAGCCACCAAGTAGGTGTATTATACTATTGGCTGTATGACACTTCAAGCGAGCCTCTCAACATGAAAGAACATCTCCCCTCTCCGCCCCCTTGCAGTGTGCATGGCAAGTTAATTATCCAATTCTGAGCTTTAACAATAAAGATCTTTGCCAATATGTTGCTATGCCATGCTTTATCAGTCAGCACATTGCTTCATTTCTTTTCCCGTTCCAATGGTTCTGAGTCACCAGTCTCCCCAAAACAGATACTGCATTTTAGTGTGGGGTGTTACCTCCCCTATTTTGTCTTCCTCGAGCAAATAAATGGGTTTTAAAACAAACACAAAAACAAGCAAACAAACAAGTTACATCATCACTCCAGGCATATTTAAATAGATTATTTCAAGGCTTGATTATGTATTTTTTACAGTATGCTGTGATGAGAAGATACTCGTCTGTTTCAAATCAGCTCACAGAACAAGGGTCCATTGCTGGTGTTTTAAGTAATCTGAAAAAAAGCAAACAAAACAAACAAACAAAAACCCAACCCCACCCAGCCCTCAGCAGGCTGCTAATGGATGAACAGAAGTTTTCTTTTTTGTCACAGGCGAAACAGTTATGTTGACAGATCTTCCACTTTATTAGACAAATTATAAAAGGTGTTTGTGCCCTTATGTTCCTTGTTATCATTATGTTTAAGGTGGCTACTAAAGCTTCACTAAATCAAAGACAGCTCTGCACTTGTCTCTTGCTAAGCAACATTCAGAGATTCCTGAGAGTTATGGAATGAGCAACAAAGTGAACAGTTTCGCTTAACTAAGGTCCTTTTCTTGCAGTTATCTGTATGTCCTTGAGAACTTCTTATCTATTCCATTTACAACTCATGCAATTGAAAAAAATGACTTGTTACCTAATAAGCTCTGTCAGAAGTTTCAGCTCCCTCAGTAGATGTGCTAAGAACGTTGACTAGCGCAAAGGATGCAGCCAGTTCCTGTTCAGATTTCTTCTGGGCTTCAAATTCCATTTTTTCAAACACTAAAAGCCAGCTTGAGCATACTCAGCAGTTACCAGCATCTGCTCATACATAGACAGATAACTGTTCCAGACTGATAAGCATCTTTTTTTTTCCCTTCACACACTTGAAAAACATCTGACCACTCACTTCCATTAATTTGAAAATTATGTTGGTGTAAGGCTGGTTAAATCTTATACTAATTCTTAAAATATTAAATGGAAACTAAACATAGCTGGAAAAAGCAGAATTTTCCAGTGCCAGGATGAGTTGTTTGGAAAAATCTTTCATGTTTAATGCTGACGTAAGAATTTCATGTTATGCTAGAGAAAATGACAGTAAACCTTAAATTACATTGGAAAAAAATCCTATTGTCATCTGATGAAGAGTTTTGAAGACTTCCTAATATTAACTGTAACAGTGAATAACAACCTTTAGTTACAACATATTACTTGGGTCAAACATGATGGATGCAAAACTCACGTCTTAACTAATAACCTACAATCCTCTGTTGTCAAGAAATACAGAAAACACACCAGAATGTTCTGCATCTAATCTCACACTTCGGCTACCAAAAGCCTTTCTTTCTTTTTTTAATTCCCTGCCCCCCAGCCCCCCCCCCTTTTTTTTGATCAAGCTTTCATCTTTTCCCAATCTCGGGGACACATCTAAAGTAAAAACCAGAGCACACAATGAGAAAAGTAACTACTTTTTTCTTTTTAATATAGATGTAGTACAGAATGTTTAATTACAGCAGGACAGTGCTTCCAGTTAAATAAAATTAAAAACCTTTATTTTCCCCAAATATAAAATTACTAAATTAATGTCTTAAAAGAATAAGAATATGGAAAAAGCTTTAAATTATACCACCATTTACCACAGTAACCATGATCACCAATTACATACTTCATTGCTTTGGCAAAAAAGTGTTTTTTTTTTTTTTTGTTTTTTTTTTTTTTTCTTTTAATAAATGCATATAAACCTAACATAGCAAAGACTGTATACATCTTTATATTGCACTTATTTATATACAGGAATAAATGAACTGTAAAGTCTGCATATACTTGGAATGAGCAAATTTTCACAATAAACTGAAAGCATGATAGGAGCTGGTATGAATATTAAAAAATGTTTAGAAATGTAATACATTTATGTACAGACTGCATGGACTGTATTAACAAACAATATGTACATACCAGTTTACTATACTATTGATATTTTAGAATAACTCCTTGTTCATTAATACAGACCTTTGGTTGTATTTAGTTGTTTAGTAAGATCCAAGCTCACGTACTTCCAAAATGCAACAAGGTATAAAATAAAGCACAACAATTTGCCAAATGGTACAAAAACTACTATTGTCAGTTCCATTAAACCCAAAAAACTAGTGTCTCTGTCTAGTCCCAAAATAGTTCTTGTACTTGAAATCAATCTCTATGTGCCATACACAAAAAGAACACCTGAATGTTACATATCTGCAAAATTACATCCCACAACACTTTTTGTAATGTGCAATTCATTTTGATAATACTTCCTAACGAAAGAGAGAAATTTACTTCAACATTATAACTTCCCAATACGCACTTCTGCGATGACACTGTGAATATTTTAAATGTTACCGGCAAGATTAAAAAATATATGTGCGTCTCCTTTACTTACTCTAAAAAACTATTACCAGTAATTGCTATTTGCTTATCACTGTCTACCTTGATATCTAAGTGTGCTCAGACTTTCATATGAATTATGCAGTTTGTACGTGCCCAACATTTAGCTTCAAAATCATCCTGAGTTTGCACACAATGAAGCAAATCCACATACTTAAACAAAAACAAAAAAGCCCCCAACCCCCAAAAGCAAACACCATACTTTACAAAACAATCATGCAACTGAAGAAGAACTGGGCATCCCATGAACTGTTGTGCTTGTTGGAGTTCCACTTATGGCGTTGAAAATGTGTAGCGAATTGGGCATAACATTGGCCTTCTCTTCAACCGGAGTAATCTTAAAATGGAAAACATGCATTTACCAAAGCGTTCCAAAAGGACATGAGCATTTATAAGACAGCTATCTAAACACAGCTGTTGATAGTCACCAAAAAATCTTAATTCTTAACAGCCATATGTTTACCGACGCCACATTTAGAAATATGAGATACATCAATTGTGTGATGTATCTCATATTTCCAGGTATGTGGCTTTGGCACTAAGACAGCTTTTCTATCACCATCAGTACAACTAGATTCTGTTCTTTCAAAATACTATAAATTTTGTGCTCATCATGCCTGAGACAGCATTTTCTGAGTTAATATAGACTTGCAAAAGATTACTGGAAGTACTACTCTCAGCTGTATAACAGAATCACAGACTGATTGAGTTGAAGCCCCCCTACCAACTTCCCTGGCTCAAGCAGGGTCACCTAAGAGCACCTTCTCACCTATAGAACGAATAAGAGGAGAAAGAGCAAACTTGTTCTGAATAAGGTATGCTTTTTATGACGAAAATGAAGATTCATCCTTAGCTAGAAGGAATTATATAAAGATTTAGACAAACTAAGAGCAAAAGTAAAGAAAATTA
This sequence comes from Oxyura jamaicensis, assembly GCF_011077185.1. Classification (NCBI taxonomy): domain Eukaryota; kingdom Metazoa; phylum Chordata; class Aves; order Anseriformes; family Anatidae; genus Oxyura; species Oxyura jamaicensis. The sequence goes on along the minus strand of NC_048893.1, from coordinate 149,633,331 downwards.
ATTACCATCCCATCTGATCGTATTTGCAAGCAGCAGAGGGAAAAGAAGAAAAGTCCATTAAGATTTTCTCTATTTTCATAACAACATTTTTGCAATTCTTTAAACACCACACTATTATAAGAGAGCTTTTTTTTTTTCTTCCAATAACAGAGCAAAACATTGTGAGATATTTTTTTCTTTCCAAATACACCAAAGGGCAGGCATATAAAGTTGACATTTTTATAGATTTCAGTGAAGGCCTTCATGATTCTAAGACTTCAAGGTGTGATGAATCTTTTTTTTATAATTTTTTACATGGCATGTTTTAATTATTTACAACTAATTACATTTGTATAACAAAGCACAGTAGAAGACCAGTCGTACACATTACTACAGTCAGTGATGTACTTTCATATTCTGTTCACACTGTCTTACAGTGTCAGTTTGCTCCTTGTCTCTGCTCACTCTTAGCCAATTTGATTTACTCCTAAGGTTTCGGGCCTTATATGCTTTTTCTTATCCTCAGTCTTTGGAAACTCACACGTGAAAATTTTTTAAATATATACATCTTGCACTGAGTTCAGCAATATTTCTTGGATCATAATAGACTAATTTGGAGATGTCAAAAAATAGTAAATGGGTAAAGTTGTTGTATGTCTGAAGGATGTAAACCTGAGAAATGCTGGAAGATTAATAGATCATTTAAATGACAACTAGACAGAATGCCTCGGGTAGGTCTTGATTTTTCACATAAAATTTGATCCCAGAGTAAAGCCTCTTTTATTTGTAAAGATGAAGGAAACAGAACTCCTCTTTGCATCAGCTGTTTATCCAGACTGGCATGCACTGGTTCCTAGGTCTAAGAAAAGATGCTGTTATGGCCATACATTTAAGGAAGTCTCATAGAAATATGTATTAGTAAGGTAAAATATTTAAGAAAACACAGGTATTTCTTGTGGGCCAGAAATACAAGTCTTGAGGTAAGACCTATAAGCCACTCTGGGGCTCTAGGAAAAAATTATACAAATAACAGTGCATTAAAGAAACAGAACCTGAAGTGATGAGTGTGATGAATAAAAACTTAAAGGAAGTAGGCATTAACCATGAATCTTTGACCTCTCCCATACTCCTAGAGATAATATCCTTGCCTCTGAAGTCAGGAGGCATTTCTACCACAGATTCTAGATGCAAGGTCCTTAATCTTGTTTGTAGAGAGTTCTGTTTTTTTCTTTTCCCATATCTCCAGCTTGTCTGTAGTTGGTTCCATCAAGAAAATGTGTAGAAATACCTCTTGCAAGATGGCTTAACTCTTTCTTGCAAAAGCAAATGCTTACATCTTCAAATCTCAATAAAAAGGGTTCAGCTTGCAGATGAAATTACCCTACAGTTATCAGGAAGTATAGATTAAAATGAACTTTCTGGATCACTGAATGAAGATCCCTGTAGATGCATTAAGTATGAGTGACACATGCATTTGTGTCATTAAATTTGTTTTTATCTTTACTGTAATCTTACTCTCCTAAGAAAAACATACTGATGCCAACAAGATTAATTTTCTTAATGCATAGGACTTAATTCTGAAGATCAAGAAAGCACCTGCAGAAAATTCACACACAGAAAAAAGAGAAGTTCCAAAATTCCATGATATGCTTAAACTCCAATAGAAATAAAACCAACACAATCTTCTGATGTAAAGCATAATGTACACTTTTCCTACTGGCTTCACATTATAGCTACGTTCTCAGTAGTGGTATATATAAATTAATTTCAGGACATACTTGTTCATGCATTATTTCAGAAAGCTCTTTCGCCATTTCTCTGTAGTTGGCTTTCATTTCTTCTTGATATTCCAACTGATCTTCCTTTATAAGTCGCTCATTTATACCGAGAGCATGCCCACAAGCTTCAACAAATTGCCTGATTTAGATAAAATAATAAGAAAGATCTCAAGAAGGAATACAAAATCCAAAAGAATAATTCAAAATGCTAGACTAAACTTTATTTAAAAAAATATTTCATTGAATTCTTATCTATTTATTAAAAAAAAAAAGGTACCTAAAAACTTCCTTTAGGAGCTTCACTTTATTGTCTGGATATCTTTTGGTGTTTGTGTCATCTAAGAAAGCTCTTGCATATGCTAGTGGACCAGCATTAACCTAAGAACAAGAATTACAAAATAAAGTCAGTTCTCTGAAATACTTTCTTAGCAATAACAGATGACACAGGTGAATGCCTGATTTAAATTTCTTAGAACACATTTGAGTTCAAATAAATAAATAAATGCCCTCCCTTTCCCCCTGCATATAAAAACCAAACACATCCTTATTTCATAGGAAAACTACTGAATTTGTAACATAAGGGCACAAGAGGTCTGTACAGCACTCAGAACCTGTCCTGGCACAAAGAAACCACTTTACTGATGACAAAGGCAAAGTAACTGCTGATATTTACGCTATGTCTCCTCTGTTTATGAAATTAAGGTGGGAAAACAAGCTAAATCTACTACAGCTTATCTATTGAAATCTACTGGTCCACTTATCCACAGAAAACAAGCTGAAAATTCTGCAACTCTAAATCAGTAAAAATGTAATTGTGCTATTATGGCAGCTACATAAGAAGGGGATTGAGTGATGTCTGACTCATCCCTATTATACATTTATAGCAACAGTATTGGCTGAGGGAGCTGGGACTGTTCAGCCTGGAGAAGAGGAGGCTCAGGGGCAACCTTATCGCACTCTACAGGTACCTGAAAGGAGGCTGTAGCGAGGTGGGGGTTGGTCTATTCTCCCACGTGCCTGGTGACAGGACGAGGGGGAATGGGCTAAAGTTGCACCAGGGGAGGTTTAGGTTGGATCTTAGGAAGAACTTCTTTACCGAAAGGGTTGTTAGGCACTGGAACGGGCTGCCCAGGGAAGTGGTGGAGTCACCATCCCTGGAGGTCTTTAAAAGACGTTTAGATGTAGAGCTTAGGGATATGGTTTAGTGGAGGACTTGTTAGTGTTAGGTCAGAGGTTGGACTTAGTGATCTTGGAGGTCTCTTCCAGCCTAGATGATTCTGTGACTCTGTAAGAGCCCCTCCCTTCTCCTCATCCCAGATGCTAGCTTGACAACTACCTGATTCTGAAACTTTTTTTTAATTTATCTTTTTCCCTTTTTTCTTCAACATGACAACAGTTCATTTGAGATAACGGTGTTTGCCGCTCCTTTGTTTTGAATCAGTTAAAAAATAACAGCAGCACTTTTATTATTGCATTCTTAAGATCCTTATCATTTTGATTTGTATTTGCTACAGTATAAACTGTGTGTACCATAGTTTGGTGGGTCTAAGGGTTTCTTCAGTTCTTGTTTGCCTTAAGCAAAACAAAATGTTGCACATTTAGATTTTCTCCTATTATCTTCTTCCTCTATTTTGTCCTCCCCCTTCATCTCCTTAGCTGCCTTATCAAAATATAAAACCAACAATGACCCTGTTGAACCTAATGCGAGCAAGCCTACACCTAGGCGAAATACGTTAATTCATGCTTGGCTGGGAAGTCACTACTTTATTCTAGTTTCAGACCACCGTAGTTTCCAGAGATGCAATCTTAGTCCTTTCATGTAACTGTCAAATCGTCAGTGTTTATAGGAAATACTTTTACTGCTTTTCCTCTTCTGGGAATAACCGCAAACAATAAGCATATTTCTAACTTAGAACATTCTTGAACGTACAGAATTGAAACCAATAACAAAATACTATTTATATACTTTTTCAGAGACAGAAAGAAGCGAAATAGCTGAATGGCAATGTATATGGTCTTACCTGAACGCTGACACTTCCTTGTAGCTTCAGCTGCAATTTGATCATATCTACTTCAGCTGAAGCACAAAGCTGCCTGAGTTCTGCGACTTTTTTACTCATTTCATCAATGGCTACTTCAATTGGGTTTAAATCAGTATGGTGCTGGTACATTATTGGAATGCGCTTCTTCACATACGGGAAACAATGTATAGCTACGGACAGAATTGAGCTTAATGTAGTGTTAAAAATGTTTTTGAATAAGGTGTACGTCGATAGGATTTTATGTGAAAAATCTCATTTTGGCATAATTTGTTGCCCAATTTATTAACACATTAAATGACTAGAAATACTACTAGGAGTACAGGGAAACAAAATATTGAAAATGTCAAGTACGCATAGCTTGACATATATTAAAGTAAACAAAGACTGTTGGTACTACTACTAACAATAACCAAGAAATAAACCATACAAACTTAATTCATAGAAGAAGTTTAAAAAGAATTCCTTATCATACACATATCTTAAGGAGTAATAGAACTAAGAACAGGCAAGGTTGTACTTTCTATTTCCTCTCAAGTATTAGCTATGGACAGCTGATATTATTAATTCCTGTAAGTTCCATTTACCACTACACTAAGTCAGTGATATACAAGCTCACACTTTCAACAGAGACAAAACAGTCTTTTTATAAGATCAAGGAAAAGTAGTCAGCAGGTTCATAGCTCTTGAAGGTCAAAGAAAAAGGACAAAAAAAAAGAGGATTATCCCTTGAGGGAACCAGTATGAAAGCCTAGTTTTGACTGAAAACATGGAAAACATTTTCACTGATAGCTATAAGTGAAGAGTAGCAAGAACATAGTGAAATACAAGATTTTACTCTCTTTTCCTAATACTTCAGCATTAAGAAACCATACAATTACCTATGTATTCTCAGATGGTGGTTTACAAGCATGCTTGCATACAATATTTTTGAGTATTATTTTCAAACACATACTCATTTTAAAAGATTGTTTCACAAATCATTGTCTAACTATGTTCTTGACTACTTTGCAGTTCTTGTAATCTCCCAAAAGTCGTGTGAAATCCTCTAAAGGATTTTTTTCAGGAAAAGCATAAAACATACAGAAAAGCCTAGTATCAAGAAATAAGTGTGTGTATATGTGTGTGTGTGTGTGTATATGTATATATATATAAAAGAACAGTTTTCTTTTAAAGGAAATTTCAGTCCAATGAGTACCTGTCAAAACAGTCCGTCGTTTACACTGTTCTTCTACTCCTCCTTGTCTTTTACCAGCTTGAGTAAAAGGCATCTCAAACATAAAGCGGCGAATGTTATGAGTCCTTTCAAAATCTGTTTTTCTTTCCTGCAACTCTTTTTCTTCAAAGTATGGAATTACATGTGTAACTTGAATATACGCATATTTTGAATCTAAATCCTTTGGATTTACCTTAAAAATGTGGAAGAAAAAACACCAAATAGCTACATTGTGAATAAAGTTGATTTAATTGTAGTTACACAAATTTCAGAAATTAAATTTGGTCTCAATCTGTGAATTACTGCAAACTTAGCAAACGCTAATGCTCTCGTAGGACTTCTCTAACAAAACACACTGCAGCGCTACAGACATTAAGTCAATACATCGCTAAGAATTAACATTAAAGAAAACTTACTGCTAAGAAATGACATTAAAGAAAACTTACTGCTGCCTTAAGGTAGTATATAAAAGAAGAAAAAAAAAAAACACATACCACTACCATTATTTTCTGCATTCAAAACTGCAGTAAAAAAAATAATGCAGTTTTGTTCAAGCTTAACAGTGAATACTGGATTTCAAGAGAAATCACAGAAATAAAAAATATATTTAAAGCCTTTATTTAGAGTACACAGGAAGAACTGTGAAAAATGGAGTGCAGTATAACTCTCTTGTCTTCCAACACATTAAGTTAAACCCCTGCATATGTTCTTCTCTCCTTTTGAAGTTCCAGTTTGAGTTAAGAGTACTGAAAAGCCCACCACTGCTGCACTTCCAAGTGGAGAAACACAGCACTGTGTGATCTCGCAGAATCAAGGAACAGAAAAGAGGATATTATGAGAAAATCAGTGTAAAGTGTAAAGCCTTGAATTGGTTAAGGAATGGAATGAAAGGAATGCAGAGAGGCATCTTGTGCAGTATGAGATCTTCTCAGCCTATGGGCTTCTACAATCCTCTTTTGTTCAGTGGCTCCAGCTATTGTGATGGCAAACCTTACCTTAAAAGCATCAAGAGGGGACTACAAGAGGTCAAAGTTGCAGTTGGACTTGATCGGCTCTGAAGGTCCCTCCCAATTAACTGAATTATACTATTCTAAAGATATAAATGGCAAATTTTATCTCAGAAATATATTTAATCAGGCTTTGGTGAGGGTGGAGTGAGGTGGGGGTAGGCGTGAGAAGCACCTTTAAAGCAGATTTTTTCCTAGTAGCATGTCCCGAGTAAAAATGATTAGGGATAAATATCCTGGGAGACCTGCAGTCTAATCCTACACTGGCAAAAGTGTAGTAGTAGTAATAAATACTACTAATTGTAAATACTACAAAAATGTAGTATTTAGTGTTTTGGCTGTCCTTAAGTGTAAGTTTAATAGAAGATGATAGCTCTGCCATACCCTTCAACCAGCGGAATTTTTAGATACGTTTGGATATTAAACGAATAAAGCAAAGTGATCCCACATTATTTCAAATTGATTAGTGAAAGGAAGTTGTATATTGGAATTCTTAAAAGAGAATGAAAACATACTTTGCCAGAATCCTGAATCATTTTGACATTTTCAGATCCAAATTTGTCAGAGTAGAGTTTTTGGAGTCTCTGAGAAATTTCTGAAAGAGGAGTGAGTTTAGGCTCTTTATAGATATATTCCTTTCCATCTTCATCCTCAAAGAATCCCTGTAAAAAAATAAATAACCAAAATCTTGGGAAAAAATAATAACCAACATTGAACAATTATTTTGATTAACATAATATTTATGGTTGAAAAACAAACATTTAACATCAGGATTCAAGCAAATGTAAATAAACAAATTAAGCCTAAGTAAAATGAGGTTTCCAAAGAAAATAAAAACAAACAAACAAAACAGGAACAGAAGTAAAAAATAATTATCTACTACAAAATGAATGAAAGATAATGGAAACACTCAAAGTTAATTTTTTTGTTGTAATTTTATGATGTGCCAAGTCTTTGAGATAAAAAAAAGTATTTATTTTTATCTTAAAAAGTGAACTTTTGGTACTGTTTCACTTGCCAAAACAGAGATCTCATTGCCCAGTAGGACTACCTGATTCACAAGTGAATATTTTGACAATGTTTTTAAAATTTGAAAATTGATTGGTTTGGAATTTAATTATGTAAACATCTTAATTTTGTGTTGTACTATTTTGGCATACACTTCATTTTTATTACATAGAGCATTTGTTTTAAAACCGTAACTGAATGCAATTTGTAGTACATGGAAAGTGAAACAGGTGATTGATTTAAAACAAAAAGACATGTCTGAGTTCATGTTTGAAATCAAAAAATAAATATTTTTGTCATAAAATTAAACAGAAAATAGGAAAGCACAACATATCATGTGTAAACACAGGCTAGGTTGACAAAAATACCCACATCAAACTACGGTGAAATGCAGTAGTTTGTACTGCATTGTTTGCTTTGTAAGCAATCACTGTAATTACCTCAACATCTGTTTCACTGTCTGTAAACTGGTATTGCTATAAAGTTATAAAAGACAACAGAATACATGTAAAGTTATATTGCTCAGAATATTTTACAATTCCCCATGCTCAGCTGAACAATTCACAACTGGGCTATGCATGTAGAAAATGTATTACTTCATACTGCGTGATACCATACTGATACGTATGCAGTGTAAACACATATTAGAGGATGTGAAACCGTCCAATACACAGCCAGAACTCTTGTCTGAAGCATGCAATACTGATGTATAGACAAGAGTGATTTGTTCTCCAGATGGAACTTAATGTTATTTTTTAACTTGCAGTGGCTCTTAATGCATAGCAATCTAAGAAGCAGCCTTGCAAACCACACTGCAGCGCTACAGACATTAAGTCAATACATTGCTAGGAACTGACATTATAGAAAACTTACCGCTGCCTTAAGGTAGTAAATAAAAGAAGGAAAAGAAAAAAAGGCAAAAAATTTACTGAGGAAAATAAGGAAGAATTGTATTGGAATTGACAAATGTTTTAAATTAAGTTATTGACAGTAAATATTTCTTAAAGAACACATTTCTCGTGCTTTTTGTCATGGTATCAGCACAAATGATGAGAGTGCACCTTGTAAAATAAAACAGGATTTTTCTTATTGCATACTGCAGTAAAGATAGTTAAATGGCACTCACCTGTCCAAAGAATGCTACCCTGAAATAAGTTCCCAGCAGTCTCTTGCCTGTATGCATAACTTCTGTTACTTTACTGTATGCTCGATGAAGAGTATCATATAAATGAGCAAGCCTCTAAAAATAAAATGAAATAATTATGGGGTAACAGAATAACATAGAACATTCCTATCTTAAAGCAACTATGAATGATACTCTTGTAGTTAAAAACAACTAAAAAGACCATTTTATTGAACACTACTAGTATGTTTAACACCTGTATCAGAATGACAATATGCAAGATTAAGTTTTAATAAATTATATTTATTTGAAATAAAAACATTTAAAATAATTTAAAATTAATCATTTCAACACGCTTATATTTCAGTTACTATTTTAATTATCTTGTTCTGTGATATGTAATGTGTCATGCAGTTAAACTAAAAAAAAAAACTCAGAAATTTTTCCTTGCTCAAGTTTACTTATAATGAATTTAGTACCTCAAAATCTCTCCGTTTTTCATAAATGGGAATTATAAGTTTATATATGTCAGCAATCAGTTCATAGCGTTCTGCCTTCCAGAGCCCATCTGCACACTGCTCCAACAATTCCATCAGCACATCCTAGATTTGTACACACATTTGAAATAGAAAAACAATTTGGTTCTCATTACAAGCCTGGTAAGCAATTATACCAAAATTCTTCCTAAGGAAAAAAGGAAGATCTTGCCTCAAAACCATGTTCTCTAAAATAAAATTATTGTAGCAATCAAAAAAAAAAATGTTAAGAGGAAAGAAAACAAAGCAGAATGGTCTGAACGTACACATGAATTCTTTATATTTACAACAAACAGCAATTTTCCTTTAGATACTCCTGACCTTTTAAGTCTACAAATGTGATCTGTGTGAAGACCCAAACTTGTCTTACTATATACAATATTTTTTGAAAGTGCTGTTTCCTTGTGTTTTTGTTTTTGTTTTTGTTTTTTTTCCTCCACAAAGAACATTTAAGTTATCCATAAATTGCATCACCAGTAAAACAAAACAAAACAAATCCAATACCAAAATCTGTACTCAGAAGTAATTGTTAAGGTGTACCAGTTATTTTTTTGTATTTGGACCAGAATGAAAGGACATACTAGAAAAGTTAGAGAAGTTGAGAAATCCTGAAGGGTCAAAATACAGTCATAAACAAGAAACCACCTTGGCTTTGTTGGGCTGGTCCCAACACCCTGGTAGCAAAGAGATAGTTATTTAAGTTTAAATAAAAACTACGCTTACTTGTGCATTAGGATGGAAGAGTATATTTTGCATAAGAGCAATCATACCATAATTACGAAGCTCCTTCATTCAGTTTATCATAATTCTTTATGTTCCATGAATTTAATTTCTTTTACTTTAATAAGTATAATGAAGAAAACTAAGATGGTGTTACTACTTTGCTCTACTTCTCATAAATTCAAAATCACATGTCTAACTCTATTAACTCAAGTACTACACACAATGTTATAGATATCATGGAACAACTTATAGCTTCTATGATGAACCTGTCATATACACAGTCATGGCTTGGGTGTGAAAAAGCCGCTGAAGATCTCCATCCCCATCCATATACCCTAACACATATCTGAGTCCTCTTCAAGTGTCCTTGGGGATCCAATAACCTCCACTAGGACCCAAGTGTGAGACAGAGAGGCATCTTCTAGTATCACTTCTGTACCTCAGTGGTCAAGCCAGAAGCCAGAAATAACTTAGTCTTAGAAAGGATCCAATGCTACTGTATTTCCTTCCTCCATTCAGTAGAGGGCTGAGACATAACACATACATCGTTAAGAAAAGCCAACTTCAATTTTGAGGGAATAAAATAAAAGACTGAAAAATGCTACCCTTGTCCACATGCTTTAATAGTCCCTAAAAATTTACCTTTTTTTTCCCCCAGTCATCGTGGGGCTGTTCAGACTCCCCAGTATCTCCATCCTTAGCAACCATGTAGTGAGAACTGAAAGACCTATGACACTGCTGGACTACAAGTGATGTCCACAAAGTTTTATGACTACAAGAGTCTTAACTCAGACACAAGAGGGCATCCAAATGCAGCAAAATTTAATTTGAACACAGGAAATAATATAAAGAGCAAAAGCTGCATATAGGAAAGCTGACATGAGGAGGGAAAAAACACTCTTTCTGGGCAACCTCTCAGTGCTTATCCATCCTCATGGGAGTAGTTTCTTTCCATACATCCAGTGAGAATTCCCCTTACAACATGTGAGACTGCCTCTTCCTCTTTCATTGTTCACTTCTTAGGAGAGCCTGGCTCTTCCCTCAGCCACCTTATTAGTTGGACTTTTTTCAGTTTGTTGATCTCTCTCTCTCAACTTGGAGGTGGGCAGCACTGGGCACGAGATTACAGACGGGGCATCACAAATGCCAAGTAGAAGGGGGAAAACATAATTCCTTCCACTGGTTGATTCTTTCTAATATAACCCAGTGTGCAACTGGTCTTTGTTGCCACAATGCTATGCTGATGATTCCTGTTCATCCTCTTGTACACCAGAACTCCCTGGTCTTTCTTTCTGCAGAGCTGCTGCCCAGTCAGTCCATTCCCAGCCTTTACTGACACATTGGGTATTTTTTCCCCAGGTGCAAGACTTTGTTCTCGCCTTTGCTGAACTTCAAGAGGTTTCTATCATCTTGAGTTTGAGTTCCCTCTAAATGGGATATCGGGGTCCCTCGCCACCTCTCCATTGAACTTCAACCACTAATCTGATGAAATGCTGTACCCCATGACCCAGATTGCTAATGAAAATGTCAAACAATATTAGCCTGAGAATCTGTGAAGAATACCTGCCTTTACCACCATACTTAAAGTACCCTGTGTGTCTGGGTAAGTACTTATTTCTGATTTTCATAAAGTGCTTTGCTATATTGCGTTACACTTAAAAGAGCTACAACACTGTCCTTTCATTCTGCAGATACCATTGCACTGCTGTGCAGTAACATTCAAACATTTCTTAAAATACATACTCATTCTTCTAGAAAAAATATTTGTCTGTTCATAACCCATAGCATGATTAGAAAGGAAAAAACAATCCAAAAATTCTACCTAACCAGCCACTCAACAAAGTACCAGGCAGTGCTTTGTTACAGGGTATTACCGCAAATAATATTTTCACTCACTAACTTTACACTACTAGAAGTATGCTCAGTACATTAAAAAGCTGATAAAGATTTTGCTTAAGATCTCATAAATTTAGTTCTTTAAAAGGCAAATACAAAAATGCCAGGATGTTCAGATGGTCTGACAGATTTCTACTGTATCATTTCTATTACTTGTAGGCATACTCCTATGATATGGGAGAAGGGTGTAATATTTCCTACAGCTCTGAAGGTTTCCAAAGCAGCTATCATCTCTCCCCTCTTTACTGAAAATGTTTTTAGCTTTCCCCAAGGCATTTTTAAATGGTTATCATCTCTTATTGTATTGTTAATTTAGAGGGTTAAACCTTACTCTCTACTATATAACTGAGGAGTAATTTATAACCCTACCATGCCAATCATTTAATGAGATTCTTGTAAAATGAAGATCTGTTTTTAAACGCCCTGTTTACTCATGTAGGACTCAAGGATAAAAAGGTGAAACTACACCAAGTAAATCTAAAAATATCTTTATTACACAAGTTATTGCTTATATGCTTAAAGTCATTTGCAGAATCAGAGCATGGCTGAAGCTGGAAGCGACCTCTGGAGGCCATCTGGTCCAATCCCCGCTCCAGCAGGGCCACCCAGAGCAGGTTGCGTAGGACCATGTCCAGGTGGCTTTTGAAGATCTCCAAGGAGGAAGATCCACCACCTCTCAGAGAAACCTGTGCCAGGGCTCTGACACGCACACAGCACAGAAGTGCTGCCTGGTGCTCAGAGGGAGCCTCCTGTGTTTCAAATCCCAGGATGCCCCCCAGACATTCACTACTGTAAACCTGGACTGTCTCTCTTTGTACTAGAACCTACAGCTTGATAAATAGCTGGCACTTGACAGACATCTGCATAACTATCCTCGATTCTGAGAAACCATCCAGAGTGAGAAAAAGCAAGACAAATGACAGATGATTTCACCCAAGATTCTAGCACAGCGCGTACAGATGAATGAAAGCCGAATCGCCACTCCTCTTAAACTACCAAATCACCAGGGGAAAAGGTAAAATAAAATAAACCTTGTCCAAGACAAGGTTATGCATCTTAGAATGTGTAAATCATACAATTTGAAAGAATTCACTGCCTGGAGAAACACTTCCCCTGGAGCAATACTGCACTACAGATTTATTTGACACATTTTGGAGTTTATGGATTCTGACTTATAAGAATAAAAATTACCCTTCTTGCTTTGGGTTGTGCTATAGTTTTTATTGCATAGCAAGAGCACAAAGATGACAGGATCGTTTTCTTTATCTGAGAATCTAAGTTAGTTTTCCTATAGGGAAAGGCTGAAGGGTATTAAATTGTCTCCTTTATATAACACGTACTGTGAAGCTCTCATTTACCATTCTGAAGTTAGCATGATTCATCTCATGGACAGTCATAGCTAACAAGAGACCAGAAAAAAAAAAAAAAGTAAGAAGGCAGATATTGAGTTAATATTTGTGGTGGAGCTGTATTTTGGCAAATTTCATTTTGGAAAACAAACAACAAACCTGAATCAACTTTTTCCGAGTTTTAATCTGCATGGAATCTGGCACTGGACACCGGTCTATTAGCCATAGCTCAGAACCCTCACGGATGAGCTGTTTACAACAAAGTCTAGCAGGGAAAGGATAACAGCTTCCAGGCTTTGCAACTTGTGACACCCACAAGATTTCAGTTCTACAAGGTGAATCTGACTTGTGCTGCTGAACAGACTCTCTGGCTAAACAACTGTTAATGAAATATACATAGTAACTTTGTTAAAAATGAAACACTATTTTTTTTTTGATTACTAATTTAGGAAATGAGTCAGGGTAATCCTCATCTAGAAGATAATTATTTTAAAATGAGAATTAAATTGAGAATTTTAAAAAATAGGAATCTACATAGATTTTTAAAACAAATTTCACTGACTTAGGAAGACTCTATATAACAGATAATATAAAAGACACTTTGCTCCTTTTAGAAACATGGAAGAGCCCTCCCCCATTCTCCATCGTGTCAATTACTGGTTTTGAGATTGAATTCTGATGTGACTAGCATCCAGGGAAATCCCAAGTAACATGACTCATATTACGAGGTATCAGAAAAAATCACAGTAGAGGATCATTTAGCTGAGTAGTAGTACAGCTTGAAAAGATATGTACAGCTTGAAAGATATGTTTATAATATCATTTATCTACCCTACTGTCCTATGTTTTTTCTTACACTACAGATTCCCTTTCACAAGGCCATACCGAGGTAGCATTCTACATATGAACATGTTCCTGTTCATGAAGCAACTAGAATATCTTTTTTGAAGAACTTCTGTTTATAAGGGGTTGCATACAGGGAAAATGAACTTTGAGAGGTTTGAACCCTTTGCAAGATCCACTGGCTTATAATTTCACACTTGGCTTACTTTTGCTCCATGGAAATACTGAGAGATGGAAATAAATCTGGGTAGGGTTCAATGACTCAGAAAAGGCAGCATATTCTTTTTGCAGTGAGTGACTAATCAGAAGAAGAATAAAGACATTCCGGTTAGAAAAATACAGAAGATCCTCTCTGACAAATGATTTATCAGGTAGGTGTTGACAAGAGTTTCCAACAAAAGTTTCCATCTACTGTAGGTCAGTAAAAATCCAACTCGTGGCTCATTTAAAACAGTTTACATTTTTCTTTGAGTAACATGCTACATTCATGCTGGATGAGGAGAATCAGTGTTTTAAAGAATATAGCATACAAAGAGTAATAAAAATGCGATCTGTTATTGGGTATCCTTGGAAACAAAAGGCACTCTCAAGTAATTCCAACTCCTGCCTTCACAGAAAAATGGAAGGCTACAAGTTTTGTCCTAAAACTATAGAGCAAATTAGTAGCAGAATGTGGGAGTAAAACACATGTGCCCTAGATCTAGCCCTAGGCTTAAAACCACTAAATCTTTCATCTATTCCTCCTAAATCTGTTACTATAGACTCAGATTGCAGTCAATTTTGCATTTTGTCACACACTTTCACCATAAACAAATTAAACATATACAATTGGTTGCTACAATTATGTTTACACTCCAGGGATTTTTCCAACACAGCTACTGCCACTAGAGGTCTGTTCCTCACTCTATACTGGCAAATATGTAGTGTAGTCACAGCAATTTGTATGCTGGTGCTTTACATAAAATAAATGTATATAGTAAATTCTCTAAGGCCTGGACAGCTCATAGATTTTTTTGTTTTATTTCTGTATTAGGATAAGAATCGTGGCTAGGAAAACAATGATAGCATAGGTCATAGTGGTCAGCCTCAAGATTGAAACAAAACTTGGAAAAATAAACAGCACTTTAATGTGCACCAACTCTAACACACTTACTTTTTACTTACTTCGTTACTGTTACTGTTTACTTACTTCGTTAAAGTGAACATCTTGCATTCCAACATCCTCCATCATTGAAGCTTCTTCGTCTATATTAGGTGTGATTACTCTGAAAGCAGTACAGCCTTGCCTAAACATCCCTATCATTGAAAAAGAAAAACAAACAAATTTACCTCAATGCCATCAAGATACATTCCTCCACCAGAATAGTTTTATGATGCTGGATAATGCAGAAGACTTATATACTTACCACCAAATTAATAGTAAAATAAAAAACAGCCTCCCACTGCATGATTAAATGAGCAGAGCCAACCTTATTCCTTAAGTATAAATAGAATTAAAAACCAAACCAAAACAAGCAAACAAAACCCTCAACGTTAATATCTAAACTCTTACCTACAGAAGTATGTAGTTTCTGAATCCTTCTACTCTACCTTATCTGTACCCAACCTATCACACCCCAAGCCTATGTTAATCAAGGTTGCTTTTACAGTATTTCATTAAATTGTTCGTGCAAGAATGAGGTTTGACTGTCTACATTACTAATAGGACATAACTGGCATATGACAGGAGACAAAATTAGCAAGTTACCCAACGGAACCACAAAAATATACATATTATCACTAGTTATCAGTTGGTTGTTATTAGGCTGGCAAGAAGGCTAAAAGGTTATGGTCATGAATTCATGTGCTTAAAAAACACTAGTTCAACCAGTCCTAATAGTTTTCTAGCCTACCTTCCACCTATAGGCTCAGAAGACTTAAAGTCTGTGGTTTGAAAAAACAGAAGATTATATGGATTTTATTAAGAATACTCTCTATAAGAAACTTGCAGAAATCTATCTCGGTGATCTTTTATTTTTTTCATATATGGACAGCTGCTAGCACAGAACAGGAGAAGCATTCTGAGCACTGTTATCACTTAGCATCTGAAGATTTGAAGAATTTATTTTGACTTCTCTGGCGATGCCAGGCTTCCGTATATACAGTGAGAGATTACTCAATGAACACGAATATTCACTGATAAGGTTGCTTAGAAAGGGTTTGACCAGCTATTAGCAACTGTAGTGTAAAATTATTATTTATTTCTTATTTATTTATTACTTCCCTAAAGATTTTATCTTCATTTGAAATGATGACCCTTAAATGCGCAAGTATGTTGTTGTAGGTATGCTATCCACTTAAGTCCGTATTTTTTCCTTGGTGAACACTGAAATGCCTACAGCTTCCTCAGGCAAACTATTGCTAAACTATAATGCAATTATAGGGACAAAAAAAAAAAAAAAAAACAACAACCCACATTTAAGTGAGATTTCAAAATCATACCTTTCCGTGTGAGATATTCTGCAACCAGTGCTGCTACATGGACGTAGCACATTGCTGCCTAAAACAGAAACATTTATAAGTTACAATTACAGTCAATTACAATGGAACTACTGAAAACCAGGTATATAAGAAAAGACCTAGCCTGAGTCCTTTTTTTTTTTCCTTTAAACAGTGGAGAAAAAATAAGAGGGACAGAGTAGTCTGGGTAGTTTTTTGTTGTTGTTGTTGTTTTTTAAGTTGTCACTGATCATTTTTCTTTACAGAAAAGACAAAGATTCAAGATTCTTCTTTAACTGAACAGTTTAAGCTTAGCAGCAAAATGTAAGTGTCAGGAATTCTCTCTAATTCATACTTTGTATGGAGTTAGACTTGACAATTTACAGAGGTTCTCATCTAGCTATACAGTCAAAGATTTTGTGTTTTTAATGAAAAATTAGTCCATTTCCAGGTCTGTTTTTAAAATAACTTATCTTCTGGAAGTTCTGGCCTGGAGACATTTCCATCAAAATGCAAACTATTAACCGAGTATTGTATATGTCTTGTGCGTTGTTACCATGCAGAATAAAAGAAGTACAGTACTAAAACATGAGTAAGATGTGATTTCTTGGAGGTATTTACTTGCTTACATGATGATAAGGGTAATAGACATTTATGAAATTCAGATTGAACAAACTTGCAGAAAGAGACAGTATTAATTCTGTATGCTGATCCAATAAACACCAAGACAAAAATCCCCGCTTCCACCTCTCTCTATTGCTGGAATTAAATCTTTTAACAGCCTGGTGAAGTCAGAGAGCTTTCTTTTTTCTAGCAACAAAATTGCTATTAATCAAGTTTAAGTACATTGGGAGCTTTTTAGTAAGCATGCTGGAAGAGAATCAAGATAATTCTCTGAAGGCAACTGGAAAGGAATTCAGGGTGTAACTAAGTGTTTAGTCAAATTATAACAGAAGGATATGTTTAAGTAAATGGTCTGATTCTTCCATGGTTTACATTGAGCATTCCTGATTTGGCAGCAAATCAGCTGTATTATTTAAACATATGCCTTACATTAATAATCAGAAATTACTTACAGATGTATTTGTGTAGCACCAAATCTTATCAGCCATTGAAGTTAATCTACTAACAATTCAAAATTAATTAAAAGTCATACACGCTAATAATCCTTACACACTAACAATTCCAGTACTTTTGATGTCAAGAAAATTAATCTTACTAAGAAGCTAAAAACAGTCTGATTTTCTCTTACCTCTGAAAGATCCCCGTTTTTAACATGGATCCTTGCCATGCTGTCTAACCATGTCTTCCTCAGTTCAGGTGTACTAGCATAAGACTTTGCCAAACTGTACTGGAGGTCTACAAGCATTTCTGGATCATTCTCATGCTCCTTCATCTGAGCTGTAGCCATTAGTACTGTACGAATCCGTTTTGTTAAATCCTTAACGTCAGAAGGGAATGTGGTGTGCTAAAACATGGAAAGTTAGGTTAACTATTATCTTCTTTTATTATTTGCATCATAGGAAAAAATTGAAATGTAATTGTGAAAGACACTGAGAAAGAGTTTTAAAGCTGCCTTTCTGTAGCATGGAAAGAAGAATAAAACCAAACCTTAATAATTCTGTCGTGATTGGCACAATTATTGATGATGGAAAGGGACTGCTGAAATCTAGTTCCTCCAATTCCAACAACATCAGCAATCAACTGGCTTACTGAAATAATAACCTTGACACAAACAAAAGTCTAGTTAGTGTATATTTAATGAAATACCCTTGCAATGTACCTTTGAAGCAATTACAGAGGAAGGTTTGTTCTTTTTAATTGAAATATAATTTCTTGAAGTTAAATGGTATTTGATAGAATTTCTGTTTCCCCCAAAATTATTTGTATGCAACACAGGAAAGAAAAAACAGGCTTATATAAATTTCATGCACAAGCATCCTCTGGTCTAAAGACTGACTGCTAGGTAAACTAGCCAAAGGCGATAGAAACAGTAAACTATTGTTCCCAGCTTCATCAGAATCATTTTATTTCCATGTAATTCTGTTTTATTAAAGTAAAATTTCTAGGTTTTAGGACTTAGAGGTGCTTGTTGCTTCATTCCTTTCTTTCTCACACACAACATGGTATGCTACTGAACAATCAAAATAACATCTACATAACACAACATTTGCTATTCACAAATAATAATTTCCTACAAAACACAAGGCCATTGAATTGTTTTGAATTATTTCCTTGTACTGAACATACTTCTACTGCCATCTTCATTCTCTTGGAATAGCACCAGCCTTGCTTGAATAAAAAGTGATTTCTTTTATGTCTTTATGTGACAGGACTTTGCACACTAACATGCAACTGCACACCTACAAATACAGGTCACATGACATTTAAAAACACAAATAAAGAAAAATAAAGAAATTATACTTACTTGCAGATGTGTCCTAACAAAAGATTTCTTCCCTGTGTAATCAAAATTATTTCTCATTAAGAAATACAGTAACTGTGAAGCTTCAGTACGAATGGAGCTCAATTTTGAATTACAATATTTCAGAATCTCATAGCACAGGGCAGAACACATATCAGCTCTGCCTTCATAAAACGTAGAAGGAAACTGAGGAAAAAACAGAAAAAAAGTTATTCATTATCACAAACTCTAGTTCTTGACAAAATAAGCATATCAAGAAAAATACAAGTATATTAATGTTTTCAAACAATGGATAAAAACAGTTATAGTAGTTCAAACAAAATTATTTTTATAGCAATTCAAAGAATAATTATTTCATGGTTTTGGGATTAGGTCAGTCCTTATTTACTAATTTAAATTTACTGTTTTTAGTTCTTAAACTTCTTGATAGTATAATTGTTAGCTAAAGAACTGGATAAGTAGCTGAAGATTAATTACTTAAAACTTCTTACCTTAAAAATAAGTGCCCTTAAAGCAATGAAGACATTTTTCAATGCTGTTTCAGACTGATTCTTTTGAAGGAAGCAGAGGTACACATCAAATACTTTTTTCATGAGTGGATTATGCCCATGATCAGCCAGGAGTTGATTCTTTAAATTAAAAGTGAGAATTTAGGATTTTTGTACTGCACATTTACACTTTAAGAACATACACAAATCATCCAGGAAATTAATAAAAAAATCTGATAGTATTATTGAGATGTTTAATAAGACAAGCATATCTGAACTTTAATTAGCTGTTTCTAACATTTCACTAATCTTGTTTTCAAAGAAAGCATTGACTTCTGAATAGACTTATAGAACACAATGGTTTTTTGTTGTTGTTGTTGTTTTTTAAATAGCTGTTAGTTACATTAGCTAACAGCTTTAAGAGGCACATGAAAAGAATTAACTCACTGGTTACAATGACTTCAGCAGCTCAAATAGTAGAATTTTCCCATAGCAGTACCTCCAACTACAGGAGTCTTAAAATGAAAGTTTCAGTTTTCAGAGTCTTATCTGTCTCAATATTCAAAAGCTCATTCTAAGGCATGCAATACACACGGTTACTCTGGATTTCATCAGGATTCAACAGATGCCTTCCTAAGGGATCTCAGCATAGCCCTTGGCATTTTGGGTGTCCAATATTATAAGATGAAAGGAGGTGATCCTACAATAAAAGCCATGTCGAGAACCGATCTCATAACATGACTCACAGACTAGAAAAAACTCAGTGTGCTTTCAAACTTTACAGATGAATACATACAAATGCTTTCAGGAGACCAAAAATCTCCAGTGCTATGCAAGAAAGATCCAGGCAGGCTTATATTTTAGAGGAAGCTAGACATAAATGGTTGGATATAAGCCAGTCAGCATACTTGGTCATTGGGAAAAAAAAGTATGTCCTGAAAGCACATACAGATGACCCAAACCTATACAGCTAACTGCAAGTCCTAAAAGATGCTAGGCTTACTACTTGCAGATTTATAGCAAAACAATTAAATGTTTTCCAACAAATTTCTATCCTTCTGAGGAAACTGATATAATATCTTTTCTTCAGATGTGCCAACATCAGAGGTAGGTAGTTCACTAAAACAACCTCAAGCAGTAGGAATTCACACGCGATCAGATAAAACTCTACCAAGAAACAGATGTAACTTGTGATTTCCCTGTTGTAATAGGTAACAGAGATAAGAGCCTTGCTAGTGAAAGATGACACTAAACAGAAAAAGTTGTCTGGCCTTCTTTATAATATGCTTATTATTTCCAAAAGAAGCAGATAGGTATTACATGTATTTCAGTGGAGTTCATTGAACAGCAGCTCCTGATCCTGTTACCTGTTTTACTTCCATCTCGTAGACTATTATGGTCTACTTTCCTTGTAGACTATTCCTAGCTACTTTCTGAACATACTACAAACGAATAAGCTTGAAAGACTAGCATTCCAAGTGTGATGGGCAGCTGATAACTGTAAGATTAGTGATCATTCTTCTGACTTTAAAACTAGGTTTCTTCATTTTTCAATTCTGACATAAAGTCTATGGTCAGAACTGATTCTAAATACTTTCTAATTCAATTACTTATAAAAGAAATCTCATTATAAATAAGCTTGTGTTTTCATAACTAGATTAAAAGCATTAAATAAAGCATTAAATTTGAATCTTCAAGCAAGGACCTCAATCCAAAGAGGATGTTCTAACCAGGGGAGAACAAGCTAAAACTACCATCCCTCCTTTTCATAGCTTCACCTTCAATGTTTCTGAATGATCAAAGAACAAAAAACCCTACACATACAGATAACAAAGGAAAACCTGCACCCACAGGGCATGCAAGTGATCTACTGAGATTTCATAGAAAAGTTACAGTAGCTCATATAACTAAAACAAAAACCTCATCAGTAGACAAATTGAAATAAAATTACAGAAAAGGAACATGCACAAATTGTTGTTAGTTACTGAGTGACTTCATATAAGAAGAGGCCAAGTTCAATATAGAAGTTTTAGTGTGTCCAAATATCAATTATAGTCTTGACATAGAACAGACAATTTTACCACTCATTAAGTAAACACTAAGGTTTCTAGAAATATTTAGAAAGTTAAGATGAGGAAGTAGCTTTTCCAGCAGAAAACTGCTGATCAGTAAGGAATCTCTGTGCATGTATAACTGAAGCCAAAGCATTTTGCTGTGACACATTATCAGCTGTCACATGACACAACGATGAAATACAAAAAATACAGTACTATATTACAATATTTAAAATAAATTTTTAACACAGTTTTAAAATATTTGTTCTGAAAGATAATTATAAGAAATGTTAACATCAAGTCAAGAACAAACCTTAAAAGCCATTGTGAATAATGACAGAGTATCCAGAATTGTAAGGCAAACTTCAGTGGCAATATTTGCTTCAAGTAAAGACTGGTGAAGAACATCTGCATCTGAATGGCCATAGCCTACAGAAATTTCAAATGAAGTGTAAGTGCTTAGTATACTCATTTAAATGTTTCTTATTTCCAAAAGACTTGCTGAACTAGAAGATTAACAAGTAAAAAGCCTGACGAGTTAATATTCAACACAGAAAAATATTTCATATGCATTTAAGTATTTGTCAAATATACACAGAACTATTCTAGCATAATTTGCAGAAGATTATAAAAATATATTAAGTATGAATATCAGCAACAGAAGCATTAAATAGCAATTAAAACATTAAAGTGTCTGATGTTTCATATATATATATATATATATATATATGTATATACATGTGTGTGTTTATATAAATACATATACTTATATATACATACATATATTCCTAAAATAAATACTATGGTAGCATGGAGTTACAGATGAAAATATGTATTGGCGATTTAGTGATGTTATAATGATCTCAAAGTCAAGCATTATAAAAATAAAAAACACCAAGAGTTGAAGGAATACAGTCATGCACTTATATGCAGTTGAAGACTGAACGACTGAAGTCATTCTGCTCTGTAGCAATACCATGCAATAACTCCATATTTAAACAAACAAAAAAAATGCTTTTATGCTTCTAATTCCATGTTGCATTCAAATAAATTTAAAAATATATCATGCTTCAGCACTGGTTAACATACATTGTTTATGTTTTCTAATATTGATCTTTTCGAACTGGATTGACAAATGAGTTCTGGTTGCTTAACACAAATTTGGTTAGGACCACATTGATACGTTAGATTTACAGCCACCTTAGCATCACTAAATCAATGAGAAGCATGATGTGAACTTGTGGAGACTAAGAAAGGAAGAGAAGAATTGACATTCTTTTATACTGACACCTGGCCATTTCTTTCTGCACCCTCTTGCTTCCCTGGCTGAAGAATGCATGCATACCTGTACACATTTTTTTTTTCTCTTCCCTTATTCAGACTAAGCAGACCTAAGCAGACTAAGCAGACCTACTGCAATATGTAGATTAAAAGGAAAAGTCATGGTTTGAAACCTGTATCTGTTTTTAAGAACAAAATTATGAAGCAAAAACTCAAAATGAGACTATAAAATGAAACGTAGGGGGAAAAAAAAAAAGAAAAAGATCTGTAGAACCTCCACTAGTATATTTTGCCTGCTTTATAGCTCTCCTAAACATTGAAAGGGAGCCAGAATAACCACTAGTTCCTGTGGATTTATACATATTCTCTGTTCAGAAGTATATATTTCTTTCCTATCTACATTCTTGTTTCCTCCACCTCTTTCTTTACCCATGTATTTTCTTTATGGCTTCTATCCAATTACCTCTGTAATGACAGAAAGGAACAACCAGTATTTGGAAGCAAGCTTTAGCACAACAGCCATTTTCCTTTTAGTAAGTACATTCTTATCCTTCAAGAAATTGAAAGGAAGATGCTTTTTCATAGCAGTCTCCTTTGTGTGACCAGAAATCTTGTTGTTTCCATACTGTTGAAGATATCAAGAGATGATCACTATTTTGAAAACTGCACTGAGGACAGGGGAAATATTCTTTAAAGAGGTAATTTGTTTGCTCTTCCAGATTCATAGTTATTATAAATCCTAGGTTCCAATTTGGTTCCAATTTTCAGGAAGGGTAAGAAAGACGACTCTGGTAATTACAGGCCTGTCAATCTCACTTCAGTGCCTGGTGAAACTACACAGAAAATTAGCCTGGGAATTATTGAAAAACACTAGAAATATAATGCAGTCATTGGTCATGGCCGACATGGGTTCACAAATGAAAAGTCCTGTTTAAGGAAATTAACTTCCTTTTACGACAAGGTTACCCACCTAGTTGGCCATGGTAAACCAGTATATGTGATTTTTTAATTTTATTCTAGGAAAGCTTTCAACATTGTCTTTCACGATATCCTTCTGCACAAAACAACCCACATGCAGCTAGACAAGTACATCATACGATGTGTGAACAATTGGCTGACAAGTTGGGCTCAAAGGTTGATGGTAAAAGGGGTTACATCAGGCTGGCAGCTAGTCACTAGTAGGGGTTCCACTAGGCTCCATTTTAGAGCTAGTTCTCTTCAAAGTTCTTATAAAACACCTGGATGCAGGACTCGAACGCATACTAAGTTTGCGGATGATACTAAATTGCGAGGAGCTATTGACTCCTGCAAGGGCAGAGAGGCCTTGCAGAGAGATCTTGATAGATTAGAGTGCTGGACAATTGCCAACTGCATGAGGTTCAACAAGAGCAAGTGCTGGATTCTGCTGCACATGGGACAAGGCAACTCTGGCTAAACATGCTGACTGGGGGAAGAGAGACCGAAAAACAACCCCATGGAAAGGGATCTGTGGGTTCTGGTTCATTTTGTTGTTGACGTGAGCCAGTGTGCCCTGGCAGCCAAAGGATCAAAAGTACGTGTCCTGAGGTGCATCAGGCACTTAGCTAGTTGAAGCTAGTTGAGATCTGCTCTGCTCTTGTATGACCCCACCTTGGGTATCATTTGCAGTTTTGGGTGCTGCAATATAAGACATAAATCTATCCAAAGGAGGGCTACAAAGATGGTGAAGTGTCTAAAGGGGAAGCTGTATAAGGAGCAGCTGAAGTCACTTGGTTTGTTCAGCCTGGAGAAGAGGAGACTGAAGGGAGAACTTACTGTGGCGTACAGCTTCCTGACGAGGGGAGCGGAGGGGCAGGCACTGAGCTCTGCTCTCCGGGGACAGCAACAGGACCCGAGGGAACGGCATGGAGCTGGGACAGGTTGACAGAGGTATCGAGAAAAGGTTCTTCATTGAGAGGGTGTTTGGGTACTAGAACAAGCACCCCAGGGAAGAGGTCACAGCAACAAGACTGCCAGAGTTCAAGAAGCACAATGCTCTCAAGGCATATGGTTTGATTTCTGGAGGGTCCTGTGCAGATCCAGGAGTGGGAAACAATGATCCTTGTGGTTTCTTTCTGACTCAGGATATTCTATGATTTTAAGTAAAAACTGTAGCTAATGGATGGGATTTCAAACAGTTGTTTGTTTTTTTTTCCTCATAAATAATTTAGAATAAACAAATAAATAAGTCTGTTTGATTACACTGCACTATTACTAGTGGGAATTTTGGGCAGTATGCAAACAAAGTAACACTCAGCTGGGCTTAGCTAAAAGACTGACTTACTACATATGATACAGACATCTGCATGGACATGCATATGAACATGCGTTTAAAGCCAACTACAAACACTAAAAATAGAGTAATCTTTAATGACTATGATCTTGACAATGATCATGCGCTATTATAGAATCAGGGTTTATCTCTATGTATATTTGTGTGTCACTTCTGTTATACTGAGCTTCCCTCTCTCCTCCAGCCCCAATGATACACATAAAGATCCACCTTCTTTTTGTTTATACTGAAATACTTTTGATATTTCAATGAAAAACTTCATTTCTTTCACACCTAGGCATAAAACTATACTGACATTCCTCAGAGGTCTGAAATACTACTTATACCATGATGTCAGTTCTTTTCCTTTGTTAAATGATTAGAAAGGAACAGAGAAATTAGGTTTATAAGTTACAGTTATAGACAACTTGTTTCTAAAATCATGATCCTTTACCGAGATAGCAACTATTTCCACCAGATACATCCTGTCACATAGCGATCATACAGGATACCTAAAAGATCTCTTGAAGTTCTGAAGACTACCGTAGATACAGCATACAGCATAAAGTCAAAGTGACAAGCACACAAAACTCAAAGTCACACAACAAGACAAAAGTTATAAAAATCAGTTTAACATTTGACATGGCTTTTATAGCAACATGTTTTCACCTTACAAAACCATGGCCAATACAAATTGTAATATCCTGATGTTTATTAAATTTTCAATGTTAGAAACACTATTATCACATTACTCAAAGTCAGTTGAATGAGACTTCTATAATAATTCCTTCAAACTACACAAAGAAGAACAAAGCTCATTTTTACATAAGCATGCATTAATTAAAATCTTTCAGCTCACTGTCCTTAAAAATCAGTAAATTTTGAGGAGTTCTGGAAGTATAAAGTTGTTTTTGCACACAGGGCCCAGAAGCAGGCATTTCCTGGAGAATTTTTTATTTATTTTTAAATCAGTCTCTCTACAGAGTACTTTACCATGCTGAATATATAGTTGCACAGTGTAAAAGCTCTTTCTTCTGTGTATCAAAAAACATGTAAAAATTTACTGCAGCTATATCTGCTGATCCATCAGCAGCAGATTGCTTACATGAAAAAGAAATTTGCACAACGATATAGTTTTCTGAAATGTTTAATTCAAAGAATTGCATTTTTTATATTTAAAAAAAATACGAGAATGTATTTAAAACAGAAGGTTGTTTTTGTTGTTTTGTACTTTTAGTTTTCCATTAGACTGCATGGTAAGTCTTGTGCAATTAGGTTAAATGTTACTTTATATTACAGATAATGAGCTAAAAGGTTTTAAATATATCTAGGGGGCAGTTAGATATGCTTTAGGAAATAAATGAGTTTAGTGAACGTACAGTTAAGTCAAAAAACTGCTTTACTGCACACAATTCTTTTCAGTCCCAGAGTTGCATTTTACTGGGTTAGTCAACCAGTTTCATAGCTTTTGAAGCTGAAGATTGCAAAATGGTGCTTCAGAATACTTTACGTACTTGCAATTTAAGAGCAGCATATTTAAAAAGATAGGACATAAGCAGATTTCAATACAGCAGTCTTATAGAAGCTGACTTCAACCTGATTAAATCTTACCATTGTCTACAGAAATTCCAAGAACACTTGATATCTTTCTCACACTGAAAACAGAAAAATCACTTCATTATTGGACGCTTTTTCACTTCCAGACAAACCAAATCACGGGCTTCACATTCTCTGTAGAAATTCTAAGAAGCTTATTTCTCCTTAGGAGATGTCAAAACATGGAGATATGGTCAAAGTGCAAATTTTTACTTTTAGATTAAACATCTATAAGATCAAGATGGAAAAAATAAAGCCTAATGAAGCAAATAGAAGAAAAAATAAAGATTAATGAAGTAAATTCTGTAACTATGTGCAGCACAAAGTAGATGTGCCTGTAATTGAAAAAAAAAAAAATACAATTTTGAAATATACTGTGGTTAACCATGCTCCATGTTATGGCATCAGCCAGCATTGATTGTTTTATCATAAAGAGGGAACAGACCATCGACTGATTCCAGTTATTCGTTTGACCTAGAACAATAAAAGTTATTGAAAAGCACTGGTGCGGCTCTGGGACCTGTCTCTGGTGTTGTGGTACTGGTTGAGGATGATGAATGTTACCATGTCATGAGACTTACTGTGGTTAAAAGTGAGAGAGTTATCCAGGCTGCTCAGCTGCTGCAATCTGGCATGCATCATTCCTGTTCTGTTACGGGAAACAGGCAATGTCTGAGATTTTCGATCATGAACTATGGATCCCAACCCCTCCTGGTTCCTGCAAGATGGGTGAAATGGGATAGAAGCAAAAGTTAGACATGTCAACCTGCAGCAAGATAGGAAGTGTTAGTTAAGCAGCTACAGCACAAGAAGTTTTATAGGAGGAATCACAATGCAACCTATTTAATGTTTTACTTATAAAACAAAAATAGGTAGCTTTAAAAAAGTATCATAGCAAACTCTTTCCTAAAATCCTCAAAGCTCGACAGCAAAAGCACAAAAGCAGTCACTTTGGAAATGTTAAATTTACTTCAGAGCTCTTGTGAACAAATATTTGAGAATATAAAGATTCTGAAAATATTCAGAACCCAAAACCAAATCCTCTATTTTGATTGTAAAAAAATTAGAAAAGGGTTAGAAGGACACACACTGGTAAAATTAGAAGGCATACATGCAACAGGGAAGCAGGAATTAGCTGAGGTATCATGGACATCTTACCCAAGCAGGAAGGGAGAAGAGCCATATACTTTGTTAAACTTGCAGCAATCAAGTGAAGAAAACAGAAAAGTAATCTGTGTTAGCAATCAGTACAGGCTAACTTCCTATTGTGTACCACCACCAGAGCTGATGAAAAATGAAAACCAGTGCTTGAATAATTAATTCCCTGTTCCCTTTCATTCTGTGTCATTTGGGTATTTTAAGAGTACGTGCATTGATTGTGATATACTTTAGCGTAACAACAATGTGAAAGACTAGAAAGCTACATTAACTGTGGAAATTCAATACCTCTGCAGAACACAAGACAATTCTACAGCTTAAATCTTTTTTAGCATAACATGCAGTACACAGACTAAGCAAATCAGTAAACAAAAAGGAAGCGCGGTAATCTTCTCTAAGAACTAGTCAAAAGAATTAGTTTAAAGCATTTTTCACAAGAAGGCTAAAAATTATACACTCCTGCGAATCCAGAGTTTGAAGTACATTAAAGCACAAAAGGTTACAATCAAAACATTAAGACAGTCACTGATTTATATATTTTTTAATTATTTTTTTTAAGACGTGTGAACACAGAGGAGATCTTTTTCTGTAAAAAATCCAGGAAGGTAGTCATGTCTGTTGTTTGTAGAAGCAGATTCACATACTATTATATCTAAATTAAAATCTAAAAAGCTAACATCATAGAATACCTTACCATCCAATGTCAGAAATAACTTTCTCACCAAGTTCAAAAGGGCCAGTATTTCAATGCCATAAGTTTAATTATAAGTGTCACCATGTCAACTACAGTGTGAAGTCTAAATGGATTGCTATACTTTACTCTATTAAAGTATTTTGCATCAAAAAACACTTTAATGCAAAGCTATTCAAATAATTTAGGACACTTCAGAGATTTTCTCCTAAACAGACGTCAATGGGAACACACAGATACTTAGCAGTACTTTGGACATTGAACTGAAAAAAAACAGATCTGGAATGTCTACCACTCACCTTCCAGTAAAATCACTGCACGTTAAATTTCAAGAACATTTCAACTGACATGGTTTTATGGCCAAGTGAATAAAGAAAACATTAAAATAAATAATAAAACTCCAAAGACATTATTTCAATGAAAAAACCTGCTGTAAAAAGATAGTATGAAGGGCAAGTAAACTTTAAAATAGTTTATTATAAATACAACACACATTGTTCTAAACCAGACACCAGACTTTCAGATGGGATATGGAATTAATATGAACCAGTTACTTACTTCAAAATTACGTATAATTTTACAATAACTTCTCTACTCCCACACACTAGTGTACACATTATTATTCCTAATGTACACACTAGTGTACACACTATTATTCTTAGTGGACAAGCCGGCTAAATTAAAATTCCACACAGTACCTGGCTATGTATCGTTTTCCCATGTACTGGAACTGATGTAAGCATACTCTGCAGAGAACACAAAATGTAAGAGAAACAACACTTAAAACAATCCATTATAAATTTATGTACATTGGAATTATTTAACTATTATTTTCATTTAACTTTAAACTCTTATGTCATAAAACTTAGTTTCTCCCACCCTTGAAATTCCTTTCCAAACCTCAAGCCAAGAAAAATTTTCAAAGCAGACACAGCTGCTTTGAAATCATTCATGGATGGTTGTTGTTATTGTCAAATTGGGATTAACATCAAAGACATGTAAGGCTGCCTCAAGCACACCTATCTCAACTTATCCGCATCAAAACACCTAGTGGGAGTCTACCAATGCCAAGCTAAAAGAGCAAACTGTGAAAAAACAGAGCACATAAGAAAAACATAAACACTGAGTCAAGTGCCTCATAAAATCACAGAATGGCTGAGGTTGGAAGGCACCTCTGGAGGCCATCTGACTGAACTCCCTGCTCAAACCAGGCCACCCAGAGCAGGTTGCCCAGGACCATGTCCAGGCAGCTTTTGAAGACCTCCAAAGAAGGAGACTCCACAGCCACTCTGGGCAATTTGTACCAGAGCCCACAAGTTCACCCACAGGGTAAGGAAGTTCTTCCTGATGTTTACACAGAACATCCTGTACTCCAGTTTGGGTCCATCTTGTATGGATTTGAGTCACCATCCCTAGAGGTCTTTAAAAGACGTTTAGATGCAGAGCTTAGGGATATGGTTTAGTGGAAGATCTGTTAGCGTTAGGTAGGAGGTTGGACTCGGTGATCTTGGAGGTCTCTTCCAACCTAGACTATTCTGTGATTCTGTGATTCATCTTGTATAGACTTTTAATATGTATAGGGAAGTAATGTTTAGTGTCAATTAAAACAAACAAGATTGCATTACATGAAATGAAGTTCACAGCTACAGGTAATTTACAAATGAACAGCAATTTAACATGTAAAGAGCAGAAAAAAAAAGAGAGAACCAGGTATTACATATATAGAGATATATGCACATTTTGCAAAATGTGAATAAGGGTTCAAAATAAGGTGAAAAATCAAGATGTATGCCCTTCAGCCCAAGTTTCCGTGGTAAAAGGTTATTTCATTGTTGTTTTATTTTTATTTTATTTACTTATTCCCCATTTTTTAAGGCCTCCAGATTCCAGGACATCAGCAACAGGGTTTCTGACAAAACTACTTTCTAAAGAGAATCTTCTTTTACAATAACAAGAAGTTAAAGAAGTATCTTAAAAGACATTTTTTGACATTAAAAAAATCTACACTTAAACATGCGTATTTTTAAGAATCAAAATACTACTGGTTCAGATCCAGTGAGAAGGTTGAGAGTATATCCTAATTTGCCTGGCTTATCTTTCTCTACAACTATCTGAAAGAAGGTTGCAGCGAGGAAGGTGTAGGGTTCTTCTCAGGTGCCATGTGATAGGATGTGAGGAAACTGCCTCAAGCTGTGCCAGGGGAGGATTATATTAGGTATCAGGAAGAATTTCTTCTTGTAGAGTGTCAGCATTGGAACAGGCTGCCCAGGGAGGCACTGGAGTCCCCATCCATGGAGGCATTTAAGAGATGTAGGGCACTATGGGACATGGTTTATCATCGGACTTGTAGTGTTAGGTGGATCATTGGATCTGACGATCCTAAAGGCCTTTTCCAACCTAAATGATACCAAGATGGGAAATTCTGTATTCCTTAAACTGCTACTGCGATGAAAATCTCTGATAATCAGTAATTTGAGATTACTAATTTCATTACAAACCAATCCTATCCAGCCCCTAAGTAAGAGGCCACTAATGGCAAAATACTGCTCACCGATTTGGCACAGTTTCCACCTCTTGCTTCAATCTACTATATATGCTCATTTACTTGCTCTGTTCTGTTTCTGGTACAATCAATATAATGCTAGATGTACTCAATGGATGAATTAAAATACTGTCTGATATATATTTCTAAAATGAACTTTGAGCATCACATGCCATAACACAATTAGCTACCGATACTACAGTGACTGGGCCTGGCCTATGGAAACATGAGGAAAACAGTTCAGTGAAACAAGACATGCAGAAAGACTTCTGTGTTGTCCCACTTCAAGCAGACAGCACCTTCCTCACTTTCTGTTGATGTATCAGTTAATTCTCATGAACAAATAATACTAAATATGGATAGGGCTGCAGTGTAGCAGTTGGTATCAAATAATGAATTCATCATACATCTTTTTGTTCACAGGATGCTGGAAGACTTGAGAGGAAAGCTAGGAGGACAGTTCGTATTCACTTTGTTTCTGAAGTGAAACGATTCAGTCAGTTCAACAAGAGAGTCTCTGATCATTTTATATGAGCACAGCGATATTCTGAGTACTACTCCCTGTTTAGGAACTTCCTGAGATCACTCCTGTATAGCCTAATTCCAGAACTGTTACGGAATTAGACAGACATGCAATTATGCACACCAAGTTAAGGATTTATAAACCAAGACTGAGAAGGAATTGCTTTTCAAATAAAGAAAGAATAACACACATACATTTATATTCACACTCAAGACTTTAACAGTGTAGTGAAATGTATGATTTTATGATAAAATCAACAAAAATCTTACTCTGTAATAGTGAAAAAGTCCATGAGTTCAGATTTTGTAGCCTTGTTCCAATATGTAAACAATGCATCTAGGAAAATGAAAAATATTAGAAAGAAGACAAAGTCAGTAAGCACAAAAAAGTATTAAGTAGAAGAGTTAAAAAGCTCTAAGCTTTCAGATAATGAGGACTTAGACAATCGAAAAATGGCTTGTGGGGTTACAAATGATGATTACTAATTGAAGTTTTCCTTGAAGCTGATTATAGAATTGCATATCAATTCTCCATGAATTTCTGCAATATGTTTTTAATGAATCCATAATATTCCCCCTATGTTTTCATATTTTAAAGAGTGATATTTGTGTAGTCAATGGTGACTACAGAGTTCCAAAAAAAAAAATACGACTTAAGAATATGTTGGGCTATTATTCCTATAATCTGCTTCTTTATAGATTAGTCTCAACATTTTTTTTATTAGAAGTTATGATTTCTTCCATTTTAATTTGCAGTGTTTTTCAGCTTTGGTTGGGTTACTGTGGCAGCCATAGATTAGTCAGCAAATCAAAGTTATATGCACAGATTTTTTTTTTTTTTTTTTTTTTTTTTTTTTACAAAGTTTGTAGTTGCATAGCCAAGACGTGGTCTCCTTTGCCAAAAATGTTCAAAATTAGCTAACAAGTTCAAAATTATTACAAAAATGTGTAACAAAGATTATTTGACACTTGCTCTTTTCCAGAAGAATCATGACCACAAAACAACAACAACAAAAAAACAGAGCTTGAGATTCCCAGAAATTATGAATCATTTAAATATATTATTTCAAAGTATAAATTAGTGGAAGGTTAATTTTTATTACTCTTTTTAATTAAAAAACGTAAAATATCTATGTAATCACATGAAAATCTAACTGTGTGACTGGATATTAAGTACTTATTAACCTTTCAATTCTCATTCTTGATTAAGTGGTGTAATAAATTAGAGTTCAAATAGCAGTACATAAGCTTGATTTTTAGAAATTAACATATAATAGGCACAGAAAATAATTACTATTGACATTTTATTCTATTTTTTTAAACCAAGTGTACACCAATTCCCCCCCCCTTTTTGATATATATATTTTTATATATATCAAAATTTTATAATTTTATATTTTATATATATATATATATATATATATATATATATATATATTTTGATCAAGGATAGGCATGATTCTAATGTTAAGGATTTGCCATTCATAGAGTATTTCTATGGCTCCAGCTCCTCCTCCTCCAGGATAGTATGATTCTTTCAAAAATTTCAATGGTTTCTACCCCAAACATCCCTGCAGAATGCAAGCACTAATGTCTCCATTCCAGAAATGGAAACATACACTGTGATCAGGTCATTTGGTTCTCTGTCACACAGGAAGCTCTGCAGAAGGGAGAACTCATCTAGCCCTAAACTCTTTGACCAATGAAGTGTTCTTGACCTCTACTTGCCAAATGAGATTATACTATCAAACAAAAACATACGCTTGCTCACCAAGTCGGGTAGCCTCACACTTTTCAGGAATAATGAATATTTAATGGCTACAAGTCTTCAGTCAGCTTCAAGGTCGATCGATCACACATTTGGTAAAACAAGACACAACATGATGTCTATGCCTAAAATATTCTGCTGATTTTTAAAGGGTATTTAAGTCATGTGCATAAATCCAAGGCATCATCTCAGATTTATGAAAAACAGGTTGCATTACCTACCCTCTGACATACTTCTTAAGATATGTAGGAAACACATGAGCAGACTCTTGATTTCTGCTTGGTCAAGTTTGTCATATCGAACAACAGAACTTCCTAAAGTGCTGCTCTGTTGGTTCTGAAGAGAAAACAGACATATTTTGGCTGGAAAGTTCTTAAACTGATAATGAACTAAAATGTTTTAAATTGCCTTATTAATTCCTGCAACAGAAAAAGGATCTCAGAATGAAGACAAAAATGTTTTATGTACAGACAGATCACTAAAACACACATTGCACACATGAAGCATACAAAATTAAACCTCTTTACCTTTATTTCCTTCTTAGTACATTTTTTTTCCCCCAGAAGGACGAGTAAGAGGAAAAGTTACCTGACAGTGACTTTAAATCAAGTTAATTACATATAGATACCACAGTGTAGAAATCAGGCATGCCCTTTTTGGTTAGTTAAAATACTTTAAAAATACATGCTACTGTCAAGCAATACATATATACATACATATATATATACATATATATATATATGCCCCTTTGCTTTTGAAGAGACTACATTGAACTGTAGGCAGAGCCTCCCCTAAATATCTTCTATTTAAAGATAGAAGAATCCCAAAGGATTCTTGTATGGGAATAATGCGTATTCTGTAAAAGCACCTACTGATAAGTAACATGCCCTTGCCTCAGAAGAAAACTTTTCTTCCCACTTCAAAATCTAGTTAATCAGCAATACTCAATATTGAAGAAAATCTGCCCCAAAATAAAAAGAAAGTCATGACTTTCAAAATATGTACCTCAGGAAGAGCTACCAAATGGAAGAAAGAAAAAAAAAAAAAAAAAACACCTCTGAGAATACAGAAACAGAGCTTTAGGCAGTACATTATATGTAAAAGAATAATTTCCACACAATCAAGAGTTACAAGATCCTCAATCTGAAGCTTTTACAGATATGCTTTATAAATGTTTGCTTAAAGTTATATTATGCCCTTTTTAGTGCCTATCCCTCACTTACAATATAAGGCCACTTATCCCAATGGAAGATGAACCAGGCATTTAGTGAGTTTTCCAGAAAGTTAACATTCTAGTATAACTGATCTGTGCAACAGTTTCTACATAGAAGTTTGATCATCTCGGCCTCATTATCATTTTATGGACACATACACCAGTTTAGGAGAAAATCATTTATATCAAAATTAGTAAAACAAAAATGAAAATAAAAACAGACTTAAGGGATAAAAGCACTTGGTTTCACAAACAAAGCAAGAACTGTTGATACTCCAAGGGTAGAACAACCCTTCTAGGAACACTCCTGAAAGCAGGAGACATGCTAATCCATGACATCTTACAGTACACGCATCAAATGACTACTAAGCCCTTTAGCATATTCCAAAAAAAGGACAGAATCGCTATCCTAGAACAATCTGTACAATCTGTTATATTCTAGCCATTGAATGGATATGCAGTGGCATATGAAACTATAATACTGGCATGTGAAATTAGGAGGAAATGGACACCTACGTGAACCTGATTCCTACAAATTCTAAAGACCTCACAAAGTATTCATCTTTGAAGTGCCTCTGGTAAATGAGGAAGTGCTACTATATGGCTCTACGGATATTGAAATAGAGCAGCCAATTAAAGAGTGGAAGAGCAGAAACTGAATTTGAATTTCCTAGATTTTTTTATACTGTTCAGAGATAAAACTCCCTCTGAAACAGTTGAAAATGTACATGGATAAAACTAGGACTACAGCTACTCAGTTGTTTTTTTTTAGATAATCTCACTAGCATATAAAATATGTACATATTAAAATAAAAATAGCTATGCTTCCGCAAATTATGTTTCCACAAGCATTGCTCTACAGGCTGTTCTGAAACAAAATTAGAACAAAACCATGGCTCTTCAGTAATTATATCAAACAATGTGAAAAAAACTGAGGATATGTGCAGTGAACAACAAGTCTACTACAAAGAGATTGAAAAGCAATGAATTAGAAGCCAGCATTAAGTATTATTCAGGAAAAATATTAACAGCATGCAAAACATAAAACCTGCACTACCTAAATTGGCAGACCAGAGAAGAATTTTCGAAGGATGGAGACTCCTTTGAAAGCTCTTTTACTTAGTAAAAACACTACACATTAGTAATTAACAACATGAAAACTAAGTAATAGATGACAGAATTGCCATTTAGCAACAGCACATGTCCAAGATATTTATTTACTTGGTCACTGTCAAAGATTTTTTTAGTCCTATTTATATTATGTACCATAAGACTCAAACTCTGCTGATATTTAAGCTAATTGGGTATTTCTGATTTAATTAAATCACGTACATGAACTGTCACAGGTTTGCCATTTAATGGTATTTTATATGGTTGCTTTGTACATATTTGCCTTCAGATTCAACTGTTGCAAAGAAGTGGCAAAACTGTTGATCACACACTTCACTCACAAGCTTAAATATACCAAGCACAAAAAAAATAAAATACTTCTTGTAACTGAAGAGGGAAAGCAGCATGCATAATTTTCTCTGGTAAAACTGGAATTGTCAGAAGTGAAAAATCCATAGTAACACG
Organism: Oxyura jamaicensis; assembly: GCF_011077185.1. Taxonomy (NCBI): domain Eukaryota; kingdom Metazoa; phylum Chordata; class Aves; order Anseriformes; family Anatidae; genus Oxyura; species Oxyura jamaicensis. The sequence goes on along the minus strand of NC_048893.1, from coordinate 149,597,753 downwards.
GTTTTTCTTTGCAGGGTGAGAATTTTCTTCTTCTCCTCCATTAGGACGCATAGCATGAGCAGAGTGCCTTCTGAGAAGCTTCTCTCTCTGCCACACGAAGGCATGTCAGGGTCAAGGGGAAAAAGTTAACATGTTGTGACATGCACAACAAGATCTAAGAAAACGAAATGTGATCAGCATCAACATAAGCTCTAGAAAGATGTGACTGAATAACTCATAGCTACTGCAGCCAAAACTCGTACTTTGTAACAGGTTGAATGTGCAATGATTTAGAAGAGTCAAACATAAGAGAAGTTACCTAGAGAATGCATGACAATTGATTTTAAAAGATTCAATTTAAAATGCTATGTGTACTGTTGGTTGACCAACTAGAGTGAAGATCTCCACAAAAATCAAAGAAGTTCTCCAAACCAGAATTCAGTTCTCTCAAGCAAAATTTAATACACTTCACCTAGTGTATTCATCTAGCAAAAGGAAACCACAACCACTTGCTTATGTTTCTAAATTGAAAAATCTGTTTACATTTTCTGCGAAACAGCTTAATACATGCAATGCTAGAAGAGCTCATATGACACCTGTTCTGAAAAAAAAAAAAAAAAAATGTAAAACTCTGCTCTGCAGTTATTCTAGAAAGCCCAATCCCAGTAGAGATTACAAAAATTAACTTGAAATTTTGGGAATACACTTCTGTGAGTATTTTTTTTGTTGTTTTTATGTTTGAAGGTGTGTGTGCTTGTTTTTGTGACTTTTTTTTTTTTTTTTACCTTGTCAAGGGAATTGCTTTTGTCACTGTGTCTTTCAGGAAGACTGTTTCCTGAGTCTGTACTTATAAGAGAGCCTCTTGAGTCAGCATTCCTCACACAATTAATATTTGGAGTTGATGTGGTGTACGGGGAAGCTAAACAAAACAAAAAATATAAAATCTCAAATGATACATATACTGAAAAAGTCACTCCATAGTCAGACTTCCAAAAACGCCATATATGTATATATTTCATAAGAAGGCAAACAATTACATTTAGGACCCGAGGGAATGTCTTGAAGCTGCAACAGGGGAGATTCAGACTGGATATCAAGAAAAGGTTCTTCACTGAGAGGGTGGTCAAACACTGGAACAGGCTCCCCATAGAAGTGATCATGGCATCGAGCCTGCCAGAGTTCAAGAAGCGTTTGGACAATGCTCTCAGACGCATAGGGGGCACCTTAAAGACCACCCAGTTCCAACCCCCTGCCATGGGCAGGGACACCTCCCACCAGACCAGGCTGCCCAAAGCCCCATCCAGCCTGGCCTTGAACACCTCCAGGGATGGGGCATCCACAGCTTCTCTGGGCGACCTGTGCCAGGGCCTCACCACCCTCTGAGGAAAGAATTTCCTCCTTCTATCTAATCTAAACCTACCCTATTTCAGTTTAAAGCTATTTAAAGTAAACAATCATTTTATCATTTACAAATCCATGGCTTACGGTGCTCTTGCCATAAGTGACTAAGGCTATTCTTGCCTTTACCTTTCTGCAGCAAGACAACAACTATCAACTTTGATGGGGGGGGGGGGGGAACAGCTCTCTCCAGGAAGTAGGTTTACTTTTAAATAGAAAAACAAAACAAAAATCCCCAAAGATAGATCTCATTTGCAGTCTGAATTCTGAATCTAACAGAATAGCTGATTGCAATAGAGTTCTGTACAAGTGACAACCAAGTACACAATCAAAAAGCAGCCAAATCTACACACAGGACAATTACTTTTAGTAACAAAAGAAAAATATGTTTGTTTTTAAGCGCTTACCGATGCCAGAGATAACACCAAACAGATCTTTAGGAAGGTTGTTATCCAATGTGTTTACTGACTTTTGTGGTGTTACTAGTTGATTTGCAGTCGGCAAATTAAGTGCATCATCCTTTGCACTCTGCTTGGAAAAAAAGGAAAATCTGATTATTGTTTTCCAACGTGGGTTTAGTTATTAATACATATTCTACCTTCTAGTGCAGAATTTGTTATATATTTCTTTCTTATTTAATTTCTATTGGCTATGCTCAAAAGCATGTAATGAGATGTTCAGGCTTCTGAACGAGTCTGAGATAGCCTCAAAGTTAAAGTACCTCAGCAAAAGTTGAAAATATGAATATTCCATACCATTTGAAACACTGTAATACTGATATTGCCAAAACACCCAGAATAGTTTTATTCCAAACTTCCAAACATTTCTGTTGTTAGAAGGGTATTGTGAGTTTCTTGCTTAATTAGCAAATGGAACATAGCAAAATATGGAAAAAATTGAGATTTGTTTAGTCATTAAGTCTCGATTCAATTATTGTATGAAACCATAACATATTGATATACTCCTTCACAAATTCCCTTTGAATTCATTCTCCTGTAATCCTCTTACACTACAGCTGTTCCAAAAGCATACTTCTTTATGGCTAACAACTCAAAGTTCTACAGAATTAACTAAATTTATTTCTGGTCCGTTTATGTCAGTGTTGGACTGAACTGGAAAACTGGAGTTACAAAAGGAAAAACAAACAAACAAACAAAAAAAACAACCACACCTCCATCTACCACCAACACCCAGTCTTTTCTGCTGAACAGCACAGCAGCTAATGAATCCGTCATGACTTTAGCAAACACAACTAATTATCTGTATTAGATGTCGGGGGAGTATTTTCTTACATGAAGTATGGACTAGTGCCTCCAATACATCTACAAGAGTAAAGGCAAACTGTTTATGCAAATTGTCAGGGAAATTGAAGAGAAGTGTAATTTCTGAGTAAAAAAAGATACCATAATTTAATTAATCTTACCTTACAATAAATTTATCAAAATAATAGAAAAGGAAGACAATGAAATTGCAGAAACAACTGTTGTTTTTCTTTTGTTGTTGCTGTCTGGTGTTTGTTTTGTTTGTTTTCTACTCTAACTGTAATGTTCCTTCACCTTCTTTTTGACTCCTCTAAAACGAACAGCTTAAAATGCACTGGGTCTAATCCTGTTTAGTCTGTAGTTTTTATTGAAATATAGGAACATATACTAGAGATACAGAAAAAGCAATATGTTACATGGTAGTATAATCATATGGCATTAGAATGATGATGCAGTAGTCTGCAAGGCCTGATGTTCTCCACAGATTTTCAGAAGTTCAGTTGAGGATTACTAACTAAATGTACTGTAACTCGTATGTAAGATCAAACAAGCCAGCTAGGATGTTAGGTATAAACCTTAGCTGGACCAGAGAAACAGCAGCCAGAGCCATGAAAGGTAACTAAGCTTTTAATATAGTATAAAGCAAAGAGAGCAAACTCACAGAATTCTGAAACTTAAAATCTTTACCGGAAACGTGGTATTCTATATACACATTACCAATAAATTATGATAAAAAATAATTCAGAATAACAGCTAGAAATGGTCACTCACATTGCTAGAAGGATTAACAGGAAATGGAGACACATCTTTAACATTGATCCGTTGAACATTTTCTATAAGCAGTCCAAAGAGTGGCAAGTACATAGTGGCTATTCTTGCTTGATGGCTCTAAATAGAGATTTACAGTTCATTATCAAATTACAGATTTGATTTCTAATCAAAGATTATTTTTAACACTATTCCTTAATTACAAAAAAGAAGTATTTAACAAACGTTTGTTATGACAGAGTCCAAATTCGTAAGTTCCTAAGTGCCAAAAGCTATGGTCACCACTACTTCATTATAACTCAAAGGTCAACAAATTTTCTTTACTGTTTCGTTATAATGCAGAAAAAAATCTAAATTAATGTGATTTCAGCTAAGACTAGCAAAGTAAATTAACTTTACATTAGCTTGATAAATTCATGACAGTATCTTAATATTTAATGGCTTCTTCCCAGCACAGATGAATCCATGTTTTAAAACAGAAAGTCCAGGAAAAACATCACTCAAAATTTACTATTATGCCTTGTAGCTTTCTTATACTCACTTTATCAATAACAGATGACAGAACGACAGCTCCCAAATATTAAGAGCTAACATTTAATGAAAATAAGAGCTTTAAAAACAGTTTGTAAAGCATCTAAGCACAATAGTTAAGTTACACTGTACCAAAATATAACAAACACATGTAAATTATGCCTCAAAAAGTACATTGTGCTCTCATTTGATAAAAACATTCAGGTTTGCAAATTGATCTTGATATAATTGTCATAACTATTTTCATCACAGACACAAGCTGAGTAGAAATAGCATGGCTGAAAATTAATAAACTTTTGTGAAAGAAAAAAACTCTCTTACATGTGTGCAGACACTATTATTTTGTACTACAAACACAGAAGTACACTTACCCTGGAAGCATATCTATCATCAAAAGAATGCTTTATCATCAAATTCTTGAGCACACTAATAGCAATCTGTCGCACTTCTCTGAACTCCTGTAATGCATTTCCCACCTCCCTTAGAAGCAGTCCCACTAAGAAGTGATTCTTACAGAACTCATCTGTTAGTGAATAGTCCAAGTGAAGGTCTGGAGGTAAAGAAGTTCGATGTAAGAAAGGGCATTATTTAAACTAATTTATCAATTAACTTAAGGCTGAACAAAAATATTTCTAAAATTATTGGCCGTCATATGTATTCATATCCAGACATTCATAAATATCATAGATATTCATACATACATATAAACACACACATGTATGTCACATTTTTGTCACATTATGCAATTATTAAACAATGATGTATGTATTTATGATTTATGATATAAATCAATAGAACCTGGAGAAATATAAATATTTGAAAATATATTTTTTAATCTTTTTTTTAAAAAAAAATACTGTCCAATATTCAAAATTTTTCCGATGAAATTTACATGGATGAGTACCTTATAGCTCCATATTCAACTTGTAAATCTATATTTATGTACTGAAATGGCACGCAGTGCATAAAGATTATGCACATCTTATCTTTCAGAAATTTAGTTGTATGGCAGAAAGAGGATTTAGGTTTTGGTCTGTAGTTCAGTCCCAGGTTAGTAAACTTGAAGGATTGCAAGCAGAACACGGATTTTACAAGTTTTAGAGTTTCGTGCTGCAGTTTTAAGTTCCTTCTTCATTATCTCACACATACACCTAGTATAAACATAGACTATAAAACCTGCTAACAACTGATCTTAGTTAATTCATAATTTCTAAGAAAGTAATCCTCAAAATTTGCAATGGATAATAAGTGTAATGAAGAGACTGCATTTGCATCATACATACCCAATTTAAACAATTTCGTCTCATTTTATCAGCACACAAAAGGACATAAAAATATTAAAACAAACTAACTTAAATCCACATAAATTAGAAGTGCATTGTAATACAATAAGCTTTTTTTTTTTGCTATATTTGATTAAATATATATTCAATAAATATTTACATATTCAGTGTTAATTGCACTAGAAATGGGATTAAAGAACATTTAATTTTAACATTTGTACTTTAACCATTACAATGCAATTTTATCTCACAAAAATATAGACACACACACAAACACACAACACATCTGACATAAAGTCAAACTGCTCCCCTTTAGGAGTATTTTATGTACTAAAAATAATCCACCTAATTTATGTAGTAGATGTGCCACGATTTAAGAGAAACTTTAGCTTTACAATCTTATTTATTAGAATGTATGTATTCTTAAAATATCAACAGAGAAGCTATTTAAGAATTTCTCACGTTCACTTTCATTGCTCAATAGAATAGTAAAAGCCAGATACTAATCTGAAAGCACTGTCATTTTTGAAAACCCTACCACTACAGGAACCCATGAAATCAGAAAGAAGCAGAGATACAATGGCACAAACTTGCTACAGTCCTGTTTGTAACTCACATAAGAGCCAATCTCATGTCAACTGAGATCTCCTACTTGAGACACCAAAACAGGGCCAGGAACATTTCCAATAAAGGTCTTATTTCCTGGCCAAATTCCTAGTTCACCAGGGAGCAGGATTTTACGCTGTTCTTTACTATGTAATCAGAAACACTGTGTTTTCTATTTTTGCTATTCTTGGAGGAATAAGAGGAAAAAGCCAAAGACAAGCACAAGCTCTATGCAATTCTCTAGCTCTTACTCCCAAATCTTGTTCTATCCCCTTGATGAACGCTTTAACTAGCTATACTCAGATTTACTACGCCAATATTTCAGAAAAAAATAATTGAATTTACAAAAATACAATTCTAGTCAGCTTCACTTGTTATCTGTAAAAGCACTTTCCTCATTTCTGCTTATGGATGTTTGCTATAGTTCAATGCTTGTAAGACATTAATAATATCTTCAGAGACACAAATATAACATACTGTTTGTTTTGGCTCAAGGTTGGATGTACCAGGAGCCCAGATGGGCTAACTAGGACACTCATGACTGAGCTATGGTACAAAAAGTGATGAACATGAAATGGAAGCAAGAACAAGCTACAAAGGAGGTATGGTCACGTATACAGGGATAGTGCCAGGAAAGCCAAAACTCAGCTACAGCTGAAACTGGTAACAGACTGTGGTGGTGTGGGATCCACTCTCACCAGGCTACTCTTTGATCTCAAGATAAACTAATGTTATGTTCTTGCCATTGTTACGAGTGCAGAGTGCAGTGAGTCGGGTTAGTTAGGCACTCCTTAACTGTACCTGGAACTCCTGCTACCTGGATACCAGAACCATACAATCTGGAAGGTACTACATTGTACGGTTGGTTGGCAACACAAGAATTACCCAATCTGAATTGTGGCCAGGATGGAAAAACACTGACTATAGCCAACCATCTCAGAGTCCTACAAATACCGGTCCTAAATGAAGAGCCCTTTTGAACTCTCCAGAACCAGAGCGGGCTGTGACCTAGGATCTCCCTGTAGTGGGACTCCTCTCAGGGCAAGACTCCTTGCAGTTCAGTGATTGTCTGCTGAACATGCCGATGCAGAGGAGAGTGACTATTTCACCAAAAGAGAAGTTCTTGAGTACACAACTGAGTTTAGTAATCCCCAATATCTTGTTGTACAGACATCCCTAATTCCTTACTGCATAGGAATCCCCAGTCTCTTGCTGTATAAAAACTGTTACCTTGCCTTAAGTCTTCTGTGTGAACCTTGCCATTTACAAATATTTAACTAAGCCATTGTTTTGATTGCAGCAAATACTACTAAACTATTGTGTTAAATAGGCTAATGATTAACTGATGATTAAGGGCTACTAAAGAAAAAAAAAAAAAACATACAATCTATTTTGTGATTTACCCTAAAGGAATTAATAATAAACCTTAAACTGCCGATACATCAGATCTGTGTAAAAATGTCATCCATGACATGGACATCAATGGCAACAAGAACAATTTCTACCACTACAGTAGCATTAAAAGGCTGAACAAGGAAAACACGGGATGTTTGCTGAATGGAGATGGAGATTTAAAGAAAGAGGAGTTGGGTAAGACTGAGGTACCTTCGTTACCTTCACTGTCTTGTTTCCCAGGCATTAAGAGTTTAGGGATTAGGTTCAAGAAAGGGAATTATCAGTAGTAGATGAGAATCATGTCAGGGATCTCCTAAGAGACTTCCAACCATGCAAATCCATGGCACCAGATGAGATGCCGAGAGAGTTAGCTAGTATCATTGGAAGGCCACTCCCTATCACCTTTGTTAAGCCATGGAGGTCAGGGGGCTCCCATAATCAGAGTCTTGCAATGACTGAAGAAAAGCAGATGTAACACACATCCAAAAAAAAAACACACAACAAACCATGAATTAGAGGACTCACATTGGTCCCTGGTAAATTCATGGAGTGAGTCCTCTTAGAAACCGTATTTTGACAAGTGAAGGAGAAGAGTATGACCAGGAACAGACAGGATAGATTTATCCAGGCTAAACCATATATCCTGGTTTAAGCTGGGACAGAGTTAATTTTATTCCTAGTAGCTGTTATGGTTCTGTGTTTTGGAGTTAGGATGAGAATAACACTGATAAACACACTGATGTTTTAGGTGTTGCATGACAGTGCTTACACTTAGTCAAGGACTTTTCAGCTTCTTATACTGCCCTGCCAGTTAGGAAGCTGGTGGTGCACAAGAAGCTGGGAGGGGACACAGCCAGGACAGCTTGCCCAAACTGGCATCCCATACCATGTGACAACACGCTGAACATTAATATGGGGTGGCTGGCTGGGATGGGAGAGTACCTGCTGCTCAGGGTCTGGCTGAGCATTGGTCAGGGGCTGGTAAGCAACAGCACTGTGCATCACTCGCTTTGTATATTCTTGTATTATCCTTCCTTTTTCTGTCCTATTAAACTGTCTTTTCTCACAAGCTTTTGCATTTTTTTTTCTCCTTGATTCTCTTCCCCCATCCCACTGGAGGTGAGGGGTGATTGCATAGTTGTGTGATGCTCAGCTGCCTGCCAAACCAGACCTGGCCAGTCAGAGCTTTTACACACTGTAAAAGGGGGGGGTAAACTTTCTGTAGCCAGATGGAGGAAATGGACTCATCCATGAGTCATTACAGAGACAGAGCATTCTCGACTAACCTGCCTTTTATAAGTAATTTACTAGATCTGTAGATATGGGGAGAATAGCACTTGCCAGCATTGTCTCTCACAGCATCATTGCATCTAACCTGGGACATTACAGTCTATGTGAGTAGACACCTAAATGTGTCAAAGAGCTAGGTCGATCATTGGGCTCAAAGGTTGGTGTTTAATGGCTTGTACTTTATTTGGAGACCAGCTACAACAGGAGTTTTCCAGGCTCTATCCTATTTAAAACTACTTCATCCACAACCTGAAAGAGGAGGTGGAGTGCACTCTCCTCAGGTTTGTGGATGGCAAAAGACTAAAAGGTACAATCCACATGCTTGGGGACAGGGCTGTATTTTAGAAGAACCTAGATGGGCTAAAGGAACTTGACTCAACTCAACAGGGACAAATATAAAATTCTGCACCTGGGATGGATGAACTCCCTGTAATGATACAAGATATCCAACGACTGGCTTGGGAGCAGCTCTGCTGAAAGCGACGTCCTGTTGTACAGCAGGTTAAATAGGAATCAGCAGGGCATCCTGGCAACAATGAAGGCTAGCAGGGTACAGGGCTGTACTAACAGCAGCATTATCAGTATATCAAGAGAAGTGTTTATTCCCCTCTATGGACATCTATTAGACCTATCTGTAATGTCATGTGGAGTATTTGTGCATTCTAGTACAAGAAAGATAAGTTAACTTGACTGAGCTCAGTGGAATGCTGCCAAAGTAGATGTAAGGCTGGAGAGCACATGCCTTGCCAGGAGAAACTGAGGGAACCAAGCTCATTCAATCTGCAGAATGAAAGGTGACTTGAGCAGGAAGGTAGACTACAGACCTACTGAAATCTCTTCACACCTGAGTGATTCTATGAAAAAAAAAACACGAAGCCTCACAATGCACACCTGCCGAAAGGAATGTTGCAGCTTTTAATTCACTAGCTGTGGCAGTCTAACTCAAAAACAAAACAAGAAAGCAAGTATTCATAGCAAAAAAGGAGGGCAAGAGTCAAAGACATAGTTTACCATATGTTTCAATAACTAGGTACTTTGCACAGATTACTCTGCTACCTAAATAATTCCTTTGAGTTTAAAGAGATCAAAACGTCACATTTCCATTTAATAACATTGAGGTTTCTAACACATCATAGACCTGAAGTTACACAGCTTATTTGTTTAATAAGGAAAATGCAACACCTGAGGAATACACCATAGACTTCTTCAGAAGAATTTACCTTGGTATCTCTGAACTCTGCCTTTTCCAAATGGCATTGGTAGATTCAAAGGTATGTAGTGCTCATGATTACAGACTACACGGAGAAATTCAAATTTGAATTCAAAAAGAGTCTGCAAAAGTAATTTTAAAATATAAATTAAACAACTGATGCAGCAGTTTGAATAACATTAAAACCAGCTTTCTTACACACAAGGGTGATTTCTCTCAGTTTTGCAGTGGGAGGGATATAGTCCTGTCAATGTTCTGTATGTCAGCAAAAAATACTTTCAGCACAATTTACACTTGACAGACAGATATAATTCTAATTATTTGGGACAATGGCAACAGTGATTTGGACATGCATCCATACATAATAAGTTGTAATATGCTACAAGAAGAGTCTGAACTCTCAGAAGAAATTATTTGGATTACTGATGGTCTTCCATGGTCTTCCCACTACGGTAAATTTATAGAAACTTATCAGATATCAAAGATCCATCTAATGCTTCCAACTTTAACCTTTCACATTTATGCTCAAAATCTCTACCTAGTATTGCCCACCCCTCCTCATTTTCTTAATATACATACTCTATGGTTGTGAAGTTGCACCTGAAGACAGGAATCAAAATATGAAAAAGTGATTTTATGGAAAAATAATCTAGGTACAGTGTATGGACTTCTAAGTAACATGCTTGAGAGTAGCTAGAAACAAGTCTGAAGGACTTGCATCGACGTGCATCAACAAGAAGCAACTCCTAAAACTAATGTGTTTAAAAACAGAGTACCTTTGGATCTCCTGGTGCAAAGCAGCTGATGTAATTATTGATTTGCTTGAAAACAAAACCTCTATCCATAAAAGTAAAACACCTCTGGGGGAAAAAAAAAGCAAACAAACAAAAAGATGGAATTGATTTAGTATTGCTTCAGTGCTCAGTACTTGTATTTCACTAGTTTATTTTCCAAACACGTTATTGATATTTCAGTCAGTCTGAACATAAAAAACAATAAAACAAGCAATTTAAATATATGAATACATACATGATATCAAATTTCCCCTTATAATCCCAGAATATCTAGCATTTTATTCCCCATGCTTCTTTCTCCCTTACTTGTTGAAAAAAGAAAGGTACTAAAAGACTATCCACACCAAATTCATGAAAATAAATTGTTACTCAAAGCATTAAATTTTTGTGGGATTAAAAGATAAATAGATGATATTTGAAGGGGGTAGACAAGAAAAAAAAATTGATAAAATATAAATTCAGTAAAAATGAAACCTCTGAAAAAATGTATTTTTGATCACAAAAGACAAAATCTATTTCAATGCATTTTACCTTGGACATCGAATTATACTTTGAAAGCATTATGCTCATTCAGTTTTATATGGGTAGGCTTTAAAAATCTTTAAAATCCATGAAGAAACAGTATTACTGCAGAAGTAACCACAGAGCTTGTCACTTGTGTACCTACTTTTATAAAGGCAGCAAGGCTATGGTTGGCATTTTTTGAAGCCTCTGGATTGTCTCTGTACTTCTGAGTGATGTGTGGCATTAGCATATTAACAACCGTCTCAACTGCATGATGAAAGGAAGCAGAAAATCTCTGGTTTCGCAAGAGCTAGAAGCACAAATTCAGATACATATTTAACATGGTTTATAACACTAAAATATTAAAAAACTTATTTTACGTAAGATATAGGTAACTTGACAGGGAAGGGAGACAAAGCATTAAGAGGCTTTCAAATTCTCATTGTAGTTTAAAATAACATTTTATTTAAATTAAAGATTTTCCTGAGCCTTTTGTAAATTGTCATCCATGCTTTTTTTCTTTCTTTCTCATCAGCCACTTCAAATCTCAGCTTGACCAGGCTTCAGAATCTTATTCTCCATGTTTTAAGTGTTTCCACAATTAGAACTATTTTCCTTTGCTTTTAAGTACCTTGTCACTTAGCTTAACAGATCTCTACATTCATGATTTACTTGCTTCTACTCACCATCTATATCATCTTCATCAATTATTTCATACATCCTGACCAGTATTGGTCAGTAAGTTCTCTTCAACTTACTGCCATTATAGAGCCTCTTTTGTTTTTCTACATCTTACAGTCTTTAATAAATTGTCTTTTGTCTGAAGGGATTTAATGACTGGTGGGGTGAGGCTGAAGGAGAAGCTAGCTTTGACAAAAGCCATTTTAACTGTCATTATTGCTTTTCTTTCTGAAAACTAAAATAAATATATCCATCCAAGTGTTTTTAATACTTTGTAATTTGCATACCTTTTTGAACTAAATCAAATGCAACATTCCTAGGCAGATCAAGTCATTGTCAGGGCACTGCAGAAATCAATGATTATACAATTCGCCCTCATTGTGTTTGAGCTGTGCTCCAAAGTCTTTAGTTCTAACTTAAGAAAAATTAGGTTTCTAAATACCTGAATGCACCTTTACTAGTTTACCCAATAAGACAGAAAAAAGCAAGCAAATTACTTGAGAGAAGTTTTGCTCTTTTTCTTTCATGTGACAGAAAAGATGACAATGAGGTTAGTTCTAAAAGTGAAATTGTTTTTTAACATCGTATGTGAAGAAAATGAAAATCTGCAATAAAATTCAGTTCAGTAGTTTTCTTTAGCCATGAAATTTACATCATAGTATTGCAGGAGAGGAACAAGCAAGAACAGTAGTACACAGCAAAGAAATAAAATCTAAAAGTGTGTGTTAGAAGAATTTATCTCTATGGTACAATATGAACAGTTCATATTTGAGGGTTGCTTTTGAAGATACTGTTAAAAACAAATAAAATGTTAACCTGAAATGAATGAGGTTCCTATACAAGAAGCATACCTAACGTACAGAAGAGAAACAATCTGAACCTAAATGGAGCTCTAGAATAAACTGGTACAGGGAAGAGTAGGACAAACAGAAACTAGAAGGGTATTTTCCAATGTCAAGTTTAGTTAGTTTGTTTTTCTTTAAGTATGATTACTACACACTTATATAACAATAACTGTAAGTTCTAATAAAAATGTGGCAACATTTTGGTAGTTTCAATGTTTCATAAAAACATCTCTGCATGAGCTGTTACCATCTTAGAAAGATTTAGGGCTATAAAACCTACTAAATCAATGAAAAACTTCACTATGCTTCCTTATCTTCTGAAATTGGATGGGAATCGAAGTTAGAAGTGCCATCAGTATTTAGGTCACATTTTTGTGGTCTGTCTATTTCTTTCTGGCAACTTGAAATCAAATAAAACGAAACCAGCAGTTAGCACCTTCTTTGAAAAGTCACAGTTTTTTCATTAACAGTATTTGCTCTGTTATATCTACACTCATGCTGATACAAGGTAATCAAATCTTTCTCAGTTACCTACAGCTGACACTCTTTCTTTACCAACTTTGTTTTCCCCTCAAATGAATATCTTGTTAAAATTGAGTGTCTTCCTCGGATGCATGTGGTCTCCGTATTTAATTTGTTATATTTGTTATTAGGATTACATGGGTCAGTAAAGGTTCGCTAGCTTCGAGATGATGAGTCAGTATAATTATTATTTCCTTCCTCCACAAGGATAACAACAATTAGAAAAAAGCACTTTTAGTAATGTAAATGCTTATCAATGGTAGTATACCATACTTTGCAGGAGATGCAGATTAAGGGAAAAAAAAACTAAAATCATGGACAAAGGCTGAGTCACTCTGAAAAGTGAATTTTTCTTTTTTTTTTTTTTTTGTTTGTTTGTTTACACAGGCTCCTGCTTTTAAAAAGATTATATTCTACTGTGCTTATTTTATCCACCATCTGATCTCAATTTAAAAATGTAATCACTAGGGTAAGAGAGTTATAATTAAATTAAGGAAATGGGTTTGCATGATAGCAAGTTAGCGGTTTATTTGAAGTTGTTTTGTTTGTTTGTTTGTTTTAAATAGATATACTTTTTCCATACTTGGGTGGATTTTTGTAGGTTTGTTAGAATCAGGAAAAATTATCTAAACTCTGTTTAGCTAAGTTAAAACAACATTATTTTGCAGAACATCACCTACCCAAATCCAGCAAACATCCTCAAGCTATACAAGTTTCACACACACCATGTTTTAAGAAACTTGCCCAGCTATACCACATTATGTAATTTAAGAAGATGCAATTTTTTAAAAAAAGACGAATACTGTAAAATAAAAAGCACTGCTAGGACTGTCAGGTAAGTACTGAAACCAACAAAAATTCTTTTATTTCTTTATTCCAATATCATTTCTAAATGATACAATTTTAATTCAATTCCGGAAGTTTCTGGAAAATTTCAGCTTTAAATAAAAATCAATGTTTTCTGCTTTATCAGATTATATGTTCATTTCCATTTCATTTATTAACTAATACAATTAATTTAATTGATTATAATAAACAAAACCACAAAATACAGTGTGGTAAAATAAGAAATACTCCATTCACAGAATGAACAAAGGCACAAACTCCTTCCTCAAGGAATATCAAATCAATAAAGAAAATTTACAATTATAGATCCTCCTGTCTTTTCCAAATTTTCCTGAACTATTTGAACAGATACCACTGAAACAGCAAAATACCAGTGAAGAACAGAAAGAAGTCCATATGAATATTTTTCTTTGGTTTAAATGAACTGCATTTCTGTTGTCTAGTAGTACACAAAATCATAAGTTTTGTCTTTTTGCTAGGAATTTTGAGGAATCCCCAAATAGCTGATCGGTTAACACATGAGCAAGAAGTTTGATATCCTAAACCAAGAAGGATGCACTACACTGCATGCAGAGAAGCCTCCCAGTGCATACATTTGTATTCTGAAAAATTGTAAACATGATACCTATTGTAGTTGCCTAGACAGTTTATTTTAAGAAGTCAGTGATAAAGGCTTGCTCTCTTCAGAAGATACCTAAATTTGTAGTATTAGCACCACATAAATGCCTGTCCCACCACCCCTATTCTGAAGACCTACTTCTAGGTCAAACCTCTACCTCGTATTTGAAGGCTGTTATGTCATTTAATATTATACCTATATGACCACATATTTTTGGGTAGTGCTTACATCCAAGTCCAGTGTTGACTACTGCTTCCAGCTTCACTGTAGCATAATATATAGCATAGCATAGCATAATGTAATAGCATACCATAGCATAATATGGCGTACCCAATATTGAGGGAGGGCATGTTGACCTATGCCCTGCATTAAAATAGCTCCCAGCAAGAAAAAAAGACAGGTCATTGTCATGGGAGACTCCCTACTGAAGGGTACAGAAGACCCAATATGCAGACCAGACACACCTCATAGGGAGGTCTGCTGCCTCCCTGGGGCCTGGATTAGGGACATGAGGAGAAAAGAGATTAGGGACATGAGAAAGCTTCCTGCCTGGGTTCGAACCTCAGACTATTACCCATTACTGATTTTTCAGGTAGGTGGTGATAAAGCTTCACAAGGAAGTCCCTTGGGAGGTGGTCCTGAAGGGCAAGGGATTCCAGGAAGACTGGACACTCTTCAAGAAGGAAACTTTAAGGTGCATGAGCAGAACCTTTCTACATGCCAAAAGATGGCTGTAGATGTAGTCTATGTAGACTTCAGTAAGGCTTTTGACACCGTTTCCCACAGCATTCTCCTGAAGAAGCTAGCTGCTTAAGGCCTGGATGGGTATATGCTTCATTGGGTTAAAAACTGGCTGGGTGGCCTGGCCCAAAGAGTTGTACTGAATGGAGTTAAATCCAGGCTGGTAACTAGTAGTGTCTCCGAGGGATAGGTACTGGGGCAGTTTTCTTTAATATCTTTATCAATGATCTGGATGAGGAGATCAAGTGCACCCTCAGAAAGTTTGCAGACAACACCAAGTTAGGCATGGGTGTTGATCTGCATGAGGGTAGGAAGGCTCTGCAGAGGAATCTAGATAAGTTGGACTGATGGGCCAAGGCCAACTGTATGAGGTTAAACAAAGCCAAGTGCCGGGTCCTGCACCTGGGGCACAACAACCCCACGCAACGTTGCAGGCTGGGGGAAGAGTGCTGGTGCCTGGTAGAAAAATGACCTTAGGGTATGGGTCGATAGCTGGCAGAACATGAGCTGGCAGAGTGCCAAGGTGGCCAGGAAGGCCAACAGCATCCTGGCTTGTATAAGAAACAGTGTAGCCAACAGGACCAGGGAGGTGATCATCCTCCTGTACTCAGCTCTGGTGAGGCTGCACCTCACTGTGCAGTTCTGTGTTCAGTTTTGGGCCCTCACTACAAGAAAGACATCAAAGTGCTGGAGTGTGTTCAAACAAGGGCAACAAAGCTGGTGAATAAAGAAGTCTGACAAGGAGTGGCTGAGGGAACTGGGGCTGTTTAGCCTAGAGAAAAGGAAGCTCAGGGGAGACTTTATCATGCTCTACAATTGCCTTAAAGGAGGCTATAAAGAGTTGGGTGCTTGGGAGAAGAGCCCAGTCCGAAGTGATAAAGGGAAATAGCCTCAAGTTGTATCAGCGGAAGTTTAAATTGGATATTAGGAGAAATCTTGTTACTGAAGGGGTTGTGCATCATTGGAATAGGCTGCCCAGGGAAGTGGTTGAATCACCATCCCTGGAGGTTTTCAAGAAATGTGTAGATTTGGAACTTAGTAGCATGGCTTAGTGGTAGACTTTAGTACTAGGTTAAAGGTTTGACTAGATCATCTCAGAGGTCTTTTCCAACCTGAATGATTCTATGATAAATATTAAGAAATCTTACAAAACGGTCTAGTGCTTTACAAGTGCTGCTCTACTGTATGGATTTTAAAGGGTTTCTATCCTTTTAGAATGATGTTAAACCTAGCTCTGTAGATCTTTCTAATGCCTCATTTGCTTTCTCCTGCTTTGCTCTTTCCCTCCTTTCCTTACAAAATAAATTGTTAGAAGAAGGGTTTTTTAATAAAATTAGTGATTGGATAAATTGGATAAACAAATTGGATAATCAAATAAAATTATATGACCAGAGAAAGAAGAGATTGCACAAATTGCCATTAGAAATTTTTTTTTTTTGCATAAGTTGACATACCTTCACTTTAGAGTTTTCTATCAAATACTGAGCCATTGATTTTATCAGAACTTCAAAGAAGAACCAGGAATACTGCAGAGAAAAGAAAATATTCTGTGAAATCACTGTGGGTATTGAATAATAATTTCAATATATTTAATTCCTATACTTAAGTTATGACCAGATAAGACCGTACAGTAAAAGTATAGTTCAATATATACCTTAAGTAGCTTGTTGCTTGTAAGGAAGTCAGCAGATGGCTTTAGAATTGTTGTCATGGACTTTGTCAATTCTTCATGTACTGTCTTATATTCAGAAGCAACATAGGGTTCAGCTTTATAAGCATACTTGGGGAGGAAAAACAGAACATAATAGGAAACCATGACATAATATGAAACAGTTGAAATCAAACGGATACAATTCTATTTATATGTACCTTTTTTAGAGTTTATTTACTTTTAACTGGAGTGTTTTTTTTATTTAATTATGCCTACCTTGACATAAGATCTCAAGTAGCTATCCAAGCCTTCTTCATGACACTGTGCAACAATATGGATAATAACCCTAAACAGAAGTCAGAAACCAAAACTAAGCAAGTCTACAAAGAAAGCTATGATTGCAATTGCAATCATAGTGTTATTCAGTTACAAATTTATGTCATAACCAGTCATCATTTAAGCTCTGTGAAGCACTTAAAAATCTTTACCTTGTCACATTGACTGCAACTTCCTCTTGGGTTGCCCTAGTGAGAACTCTAAACAACTGATTGAGAACAGTTGGCAGGAAAGCTATCATCACATGGCCTTCCATAGCATGAAGGCTCTGAAAGAAAGCAGTAATACTGTCACTCCCTTGAAATAAGGGCATTGAAATCACAAGTTCTAAAACTGCAAAAATTACTGCAAGTCTTTTTCCAAAAATATATGCTGCTTGCATTATTTGGTGTTAAGTATCCAAAATACAACTACACAGAAGGCAACTGAGAAGAGTTTCCACCATAAATGTTTGCACATATTAGGTTGCACACATTAGGTACAGGTTGCGCACAGACGGTAAGATGTCCATATGCAGGAGAAATAAAGACTATTTGGGCTTCTGGAAGGCCCACCTAAACAGGAGTTTGGCCTACTGAAACCGAGAATAACAGTATCTCATATGTGCACAGAAGCACATACATGTGCATTTGTTTTCTGTTACCTTGAAGCAAGATAAAGTCAATATGATATGTAATCTAGTGGTGTGAAACATGCTCACACTGTGCAGTTAGAGTCTTCTGCTATTTGATGACAAGCAAGAGTTTTAAAACTGGTTGCATTATTCTGACCCAGGGATTTTGGCAAGACATATTCTTGTCACTGAACCTAAAGATTTTGCTAACATGGAATTAATATAAATGTAAGTAAAGTAAGGAATAAGCTATCCAAATATATTACAGAAGTCTTAGGGCAGGGAAGATAGATCAGAACCACATTTTTGACATAACCAAAATCACAAAGCAAATTCAGTTCAGAAGCATGCCACATTCAATAGTTAAATCCCTACATAACTGCCATGGACAGACAGTCCAGTTTTATGAACTGATAATGAACATGCAAATACAATAATGAATTTTGTTGTGCCTAAGAAAATCTGGAGTTACTTGTGATATCGCCATGGATTTTAAGGTGACTGACTTTTGGGTTCCACATTAAAAATATGGCCTACTTGTTAATATAAAATTGCTATGGAAACCATGCACTCTATTGATCTAGTCCGGAAAGAGAACTGTAGACATGACACTGATGGCCTCCTAAGCAAAATTTTAGAAAATAGGTCATCAATTCCTCATCATTCCCACGTCCAGTTTGAATTGATTAATTTGACACAACAGGCCATTGGTGTTCTGCAATTATCAGCCATAATGCTAACCAATACTATCTCATTATTCCCTTATGGTTTCATCTTACATTGTAGTTTTAAGTTTATCTAGGGCAAGAAACATCTTCTTGTTCATTTTATATTGTATATTACATAAATGAGACCTAGACATTGTCTAGGTTTTACAAAGATAATCTGTTATTCACTGCCTTTTTATACCTTAAGATATTTTACTAGATCAGTTCCTAGTGCACGAGCTCCAGATTCCGTTTTCTGACAGTACTGAAAAAAATTATGCAAATGCTGGTCCTGTCAAAGACAAAAAGAACCTAAAATTAAACACTATTTAACATGACTATCTACAATATAGCACATTAAAATGTTTATACATAGAAATCCATACATGTCTATATAAATTATTTTTGAAAGTTGAATGTAAGTGAGCTACTCTGAAGGCTGCTTTTATCTCCATGTAACACTTTTTTTTTTTTTAACTTACGTAAGAAATTTCCAGTACTTTTGAACACCCGTTATGCAAAACATCTATATTTGCTTCAAACCAATTGACATGCAGAAAATAGGATAATTAATGTTAGTTATCCCAACTTATCACACTACGTATTTTATGAGCAGCTATAACAGGACTCCTTGCTTTGAAGACATGCCACTAAGCTTACAGATGACTACAACCCCTTATCTAAATGGAAGTCTCGGAATGGAATGGATGAAAATGTTAGACGAAAGTCTAACATCTGTTGCTTTTCACAGCTGATGTGTAAGACAGAAACCACGCAGAACATCCAAGAGACAAAAAAACAGTAAGATAGCAGCATATTGAGTATTAGAAGCTTCCCCAGATATTGTATATACATATCAGAAACATACATTATTCCTAAAACTTACGCTAATTGTATTTGTTTTGTAACTCACCTGCGTATACACAGTTGACACCAGATGAGTGGATATTTTTAACAGCTGTTTGCCTCCATCTACCCATTTAATTTCAGGACCAGAATGCTGAACACACACATGCAGAGGAAAAGTAAAATAATGTAGCGTTATACTAGAATAAGACAGTGCTTTCTTTATAGTACCACAAACAACACTTTTTTTTCTAAACGGAAGAAGAAATGTGTACAATGAATAAAGTCATAAAATAAAAAAGGAAAATTATGCAGGCAATATTACCTAAAGCATTTATGAAACTAATTTATTTTCAAAGTCCCACTGTAGTTTCCTTACTTACTAACAAAATTAATTTTCTTTGAAGTCACAGATTTTTATTTCCCCTAAAATCGTGCAAAGAAATGTTTGGCTACAGAGAAACATGTACTACTTTTCTGAAAAAAATAACTGAAGAATTTCTGTAGGTACTGACACAGTGTAAATCTTAACACAGGTCACCGATAAGTATCAGCCAGTACTTCCTTCCCATTCTCAGTTCTTTGCAAATGGGATGGGAAGGCTCAGCTTTCTACCCTGACAATCAGTTACGGAGAGACTTTACCGTTAGATCTACAACTAACTAGTCATCTTGGCCCTAACCTCCTACCCATGGAGGTGAGCAGAGATGGACAGCAGAGGCATAAAAAAATATACCTACAGTATGAAAAGATGAAAGATGTAAAGATGTCAATGGCTGGAAAGCTTACAGTAGAATTTAAAAAAGAAAAAGTGGTGGAATAGGAGGAGACCAACACCTCTTGCTGTTGATTTTAGGCCTCGTCCTCCAAAATGAGTCAATTTTCTCTCTGCATTTCATTCCTTTAGTCAAATCCCCTGCCACATTTCATATTTTGTATCCTCCTTGGTATTGTTTTTATTACTATTAATTTTGCAAGCTTTCTGCTTTGAAAAATACAACCATACATTTTACTAGTGAAGTATAAAGATCACAAAAATCAAGATGTGAAAATAAGACTTTTTCAGGAATAAAGGACTTACTGAAAGGAGACAGCATGAAATGCTAAAAAAAATTTAGTAAAGGACTTCAGATTATTTGCATATCTTCATAAACTGAAAATACTTTTAAACACTTAAAAATTACTGACTTCAGTTATTGCTACAAAATGAAACAAACATTTCCTAAATACGTCAGCTAAATAATAACAGAAACACATAATTAACAGTTTACACGAAAAACTACATTAGGGTAGTTTGGTTCAAATTCTTCTGAAGGTTAGAATTTAGTCATAAACATTGCCTCCAGCTTGTGTTGGAGTTAATTTCTTTCTTTTAAGTCAGATGCATAACTTTTGCAAAGCACTCCCTTTCACATATAAAAACAATTTTCAATAGAAAGTGACTTGATCTTATCAGACTGGGGAATTACAATTAATTCTTCTCTCCATATCTTTTTTTTTTTGAAAGATTTGAGCAATTTTATTTACCATACCTTTCCAACCCCCACTTCTTGATAACTGAGATAGCCTGGTGGAAGATTTGCTGACACTGGAATATGTTGCTCATTTGTCACCACTCTTCCGTCTTTTATTAGTGGAAGCCAAGAATAGCCAACTATGAAATGTGAAAGGAAAATAATTTTAAATATCTCATGAATCTTTATATAAATGCTTACAGAAGTCTTCCAATATGTAATTCATAAATCAAAAAATGTTAATGTAAGGGTCAAATGATTCAAATTCACACGATTAGAAAAAATTGAAAAAGCAAATAAATTCTAATTATTATGAGTTTGAAAATATATACATGTTGTAGGCATTCTAAAATATTTAAAACAAGAAATAATGAATCTTTTTGTCACTATAATATAAAGCATCATATGGATCAAGACAACAAAATCCACAGTTTACCAGATAAACATACTTTCATAAGATCTCCCAAGTAGTTACTGAAAGCAAACCATTAGCAGACACACCTTGTGTTTCAACAACATCTTTCTTCTTTGTACTCCCTTTGCTTGAATTGTCACAGCTGACATGGTAGAAGGTGAATAACAAATGGTGCTTTTCATGTAACTGAGTGGGCAATTCTATTTTAATCTGAAAAGCAAAGAAACACAACCTTTGTAGAAGACTTCAGCTAGAACAGTGACATGCCATACTGGTTGAACAGTCTGACTTAAAAGCAGTTCGAGTTTCTGTTATTTGAAGCAAGATTCAAGAATTACACTTACAAAACTTTCAAAAATATTTAATTACAGTGAAAAGGAGGGTCTGATTTAACTGAGATCATTAGCAAGACCTTTACAATCCTAAAATTTTTGCTAGTATTTTTGAAACATAGTAATATTTAACACAGTAAAAACCACCTCAGAAATGTAGCTTACCTCATCATAGAACTCCGGATTTTGGTGGTGATGCAAAACAGCAGCAAGTGCACTTCTAGTAAATACTGGCCCGCCTGGTCTACCATAGATACACTGACAATAGAAAAGAGGGAAAAAAACAGAAACCACAACAAATTCTTTTTTACTCTTAAGTAAAAGTTTCACCCAGAATTTGAAATATTTTAACTTGTGTTACATATATCAATAACAATGAACATTTTGTAATGTAACTTTTCTATGTCAAAAGTGTTGATCTTAAAAAAAAATCTCAGACTTAATATGGATATTGGCAGTGATTAAAAACTAGAATTGATGAGTTATCTATTGATCTCCTTTCAACTGCAGAATTTAGATGAACGCATTGTACTAACCAGCAAATCAAATTGTTATAGAGAAGCTGACAAGATGAAACATTGAAGCACCCCTGACTCGGTTGAAAAACTGTCGTGTCCTTTGAAAAAGGATATATAAGGAAAGTGAATAAAGAGATTACTGCAAAGTCTCTAGAAGTTATCTGTATGTTGCTATGATATTCAGATTATTACTGGAACCTATGAGGTCTTGTCTTTAACTCTTGGTTTCTTTGCACAGACAGATTACATCACCTGTAGTCTGCCTGCTGTACAGTAGAGTTGACACTGGTTTCACCTCAGAACTCCTATATATTTTTCTACTTCATTTCTTTCAGGCACTTCCTATACACTGTGATAGCTCAGGAATAAATACAGAATTGGTTCTGTTGTTGGTCTAAATATTTATTGTTTTTACTGCTTAAAAGTCAGAGTAGGCACAAGGCACCCTTGTTTGCAACAAGTTTAATACTGGAAATTTTGTTGATATATGGAAACAAAATGCTCTTAGTAATCTTTTATTTCAAAAACAAACAAATAATCTAGAGGTTACTTCTATACCAAATATGTATAGACAGATAGAAAGCTGCCACCTCAAGCTAGACAAAATCAATCAAGTATTAGTATCCTGCTTAGCTAACTGTCACTGTTTTCTTTAATCAGTCACAAAAAGCAAAGACTAACCTTTAAAGGCAAAGAATCCTCTTCATCAGAATCCTTGAACTCAATGCATACTGCAATATTTCTAGCCTAAAGCAACATTCAAAAACAAAAACACTTAATTGGAAGGAACATCAAAGAAATATAGTATGTAAACAATATCAGTCCATTGGAAAAAGAAGAATGTATTGTTTGCCTATACTCACCTTTGCAAAAGACTTTTGACTGTCATATTTCAAGTGCTTTGGATAAACATAAAGATGATTGTTGTAGATGGTGAAAGGCTGAGTGTGTCTTGGTATACAGGGAACAAATTCCTCTACTTCAAGTGTTACTAGCGTCTTGGTACTATTTTCAAACTGTTTCATAGGAATGTATGACGAATTAACATAATCTGAAAATATATTAAAAATCAATATAAAGCTGAAGAGAAAACAACTGAATGTCTATTTAACAGTGTTTATTAATACTTACTTGGAAAATCTGGTGACACATTATCAATTGTAACATCCAGATTTCCTAAAATAACAGGAAGCTTGGCCATCTTTTCAGGCCTAGTGGAAGAAAAAACAAAACCAAAAACCTCAAAGTCAGGCTAAATGCAAAGCTATCAGAATGACAGAAAAAAAAAAAAGAAAAAAATGGGGGGTGGGGGGGAAGAGGTGTGGGAGAAAATAGGAAACAGAGGAAAAAATAACATCCTGAAACAGGAGTATGAGAGGAAAGGTGGTTGGGGGTAGACAGCTTTATTTGTTTATTTTTTTCCTCTTTTCTCTTTGAGGATTTAAAAGGGAACAATGGAGGGTTTTATTCACAAGTGTGAAAATAAGTAAGAGAAAGCATTATGATTCCCTTTCTTTATATTGAAATGAAAATCTTTATCAAAGATAGGTTTTCTTTGCTTTGTAGTAACTCGATATAGTTGGCAAAGAGGGTACCTATAACTAAGCTATAACCTTAAATTTCAATGGCCAGCAATAAGCATTGATATTAATAGGATAAACCTGGGGGAAGACCAAAGAGGAAACAAAATTATGAACAAAATGTGTCTTTCTCTCAGTAATTTTTTTCTATGTCGTTCTTTTCCTAAAGTAACAACACATCCTTCAAAATATTTACTCTAAACTAGACTACGATAAAATTTCTTAGAGGTTTCCATGCAGTTAATCCAAAATATGATTTGAATTAGGGGCATTTTCCATGTTAAAACACCAGTAGAGTACCATTTGTTAATAAATCCAGTCAGCAGCATGATTTTTTTATTATCATTATTTTTAATTATTGCAAAGGAAACAGTTGCAAGATTTTCCAGATATACTATCCTGCACTGTAAAACAACTTATTGTGGTTGAAGTCTGGATTCTGATTCCAATAGCTAAGCGTTAGACATTACAACCTCTTTCTCACTAAAATTCCTGTGAAATACCGTACACAAATCCACAAATAAGGTACTGGAATAACCAAAAGCATTTCCTTAGTTCACAGAGTAAAGTGATGTGGTAGGCTAATTTGCTATATTTAATTCAGATTCAATAATATCATTTATAGCAAGGAGTAGCAGCAATCTCAATGCTACGTAAACCTCAATGAAACTTTGAGGAGCTAGCTAAAATGGAAATAAAGTACCTGATACAAACCTCACCTCCTTAACAGATTTGGTAAGTAACAATAAAGAAGCTATAACCAAAGCCTTTTAAGATCTGTACTTAGCAAACATTAATACAATTCCAGCTAACCGTCAAATAACAGAAAAGGAAATGCCTTTGCAAAGCAGTGAAAAATCTCAGTAAATCTAAACATTTTAGTTATTTAATACAATAATCTGTCAGTAGGAGATTTGTAAGCCTTGTACAAAAAATGATGCGATCTTTAGGAACAGTTTTTAAACAGTAAGACCAATATACTGTTGTTTAGGCATTCTGAGACACATGCACTCCCAAGAAGGATAGAGTGGATACTGACTTGAAGCCCCCATCCCTGAGACCTAGCATCCTCTTTCCAAGGTCAGTGAATGTGATAGATGCTCATACTTTGCTTCCTTTGAGAGCCAGAACAGTGCATTATGCAGGCATAACACCTAACAGAGATACTTCAGTATATGATGGTTTTACATGGCATAATACTTCAGTCCTGCTCAAAGCTCTCTAACACTGCAAAGGAAAAAGATCCATAACTTGTATGTATGTATTGAATGTATAACTTCCTTATTTGAAGTGAAAACATATAAACATATACATCAGATGATGATCTTCAACTGGAGCATCTAACAAGAGAAAAGATTATCATTTAATTTTTAAGACAGAGTGAGGAAATTAGACTTACTTCCGGAAATCTGCTAACAATTTCAGCATGTCTTCATTTGAAAGTTTATTACTGTCTTGTCTGAAAAGAGGTGAAAATCTTGCATTTTTATCCAGTGTTCCCGAGGCATCTTTAAACAATGTCCTGAAAGTCAAAGTCTTGCTTTCAGATGAGTTAACACTTATCTTCAAGAAACTTCTTTACTACAATGTAGAACATACTGCACTAATATTAAATGCTCAATATGAAAGATACTTCCATTGTAGGGAAGTTTTAACATAAAAATAGCTCAGCGTAACAAACTAAAGAGAACCATTTAATTCTTCGTAAGATTAAAAATCTTGACATTGGAAATCAGTTGTCAATATTCAAGAGTTTGAACAATAATGTGATGAATTTTCAACTTTTTTCCTACTACAAAGCTTAAGTCTAAGTTTGCTTTTCAGAAATCTTTGTTTAATTCAAAGCAAAACAAAAAAATAATGTAAACAGCACATTGAGATTTAAACAAAATGAGATGCAGAAGATAATCACAGAATAATAGGTTGAGTTGAAGAGGACCATAAAGATCACCTGGTTTCAACCCCCCTGCCATAGGCAGGGATGCCACCCACTAGATCAGGTTGCTCAGGGCCTTGTCCAACCTGGTCTTGAACACCTCCAGGGGTGGGGTATCCACAGCTCCTCTGGGCAATGTTAAAGAAAATTGAGGAAAAACTACATATTGGCAAGATTTGTCCTTACCTAGCTGCCCAGGCAAAAGGCATTCTATATTGACCTAGTCTCTGGCATGCCTGCTTAGCATTCTTCAAAACTTTCTGTGCAACCTTCAAGGGACATAAGAAATAGCCAAGTTTTAAAAACAACAAAACTGCGCCATTAACATACAAGACAAACCCACACATTGTCACAGATATAAATTAAATTAATACCTCCTAACAATTCATTTCAGGTTAAGCAAAGCCTGCTGATCTCGCAACATTTCACAAGTGAAAACAAACCCATCCACACCTCCTGATAACACATTTAATTAAGCAAGAAAAAAAAAATAATTGTTAACAAGTCATCTGATTTCTGTCTTTTTAAATTTATAAATATTCAACAACTGATAACCTAGCCATCAGAAAAAGGGAATGAGATGGGACAAGTTGTTCTCATTAGAATTCTCAGGTTTTGTTTTTGTAAACTATTAACTGTGAATAAACAACTCCATTATCCTGAACCAACAAGCAGAGCTAGAAACCCGGTATTTTGAAATGTTCAACACAGTGCTGAACCACTTGAGCCATAGCAGAATCTCCTGACAGAGCAGTAGGTTTCTCTTTTCCAGAAGTCAGCTTTCTGTGTGTACCTATCACAGCAAAAAGTATTTTCTAGAGGCAGAAAAACCCAGAGTAAACCCGCCTGAATAATATCCCTGATCTATGCTGCTGACATTAGGAAGAGCTGTTTCTATTGGTGTGCCCTTTAAGCCAACTCTCAATTATCCTTTGTTGTAAAAAGGGGGAAATTACATTTAAAAGCACAGACCCTTGATCAATAATTATCAGTAATTCACAATACTCAGTGTTCAATGGTAGAACAAGTGATCTATGTACTTTTTTATTCCGTTTTTCCTTCTCCTTGACCAGAGCCAGCAATTCTGCAGGGAACTGGAACTTGCTTATTGCACTGACATAAGGGGAGGCCTATATATCTGCTTTTGTCTCCAGCTAATTCAGTCTAATCCCAAAGAACAAGAATAGACAAAAATTCAAACTAAGGATTCAATTGTGTAAAGTTACAAGCAAATGAAAACCAGAAACGGGCAGCATAAGTTAATATAACAATGAATGTTCTTATTTGGCTGTCACTGTAACACAGGTCAATGTAGTCTGAGCATTCAGCATCAAATTTTGGAACACTTGGGCTTAACTATCTTTCCTGTGTGGCACAGGCCCAAGACCACCAAAATGCAGTTATTCAGTTCAATTTTGTTTTAACTCAGTAACAGTCAGCACGCACTTCAAAAACAGGCTCTCAAAATGCAGAGCTGTTGCTTTCTAATGATAGCTGCAAAAAAATCTCAGCCATTCCTGAAAAAGCAAATCAGTAGCCTGATCTATATTAAGACCAAGTGAAAAATACAGTTTTTCGCATTTAACTTAGCCAGAACTAAATCAGTAGGAAAGAACACTGTTCCTCTGCACAGACTGTTAACCCTTCCTTCGTCCCTTGGACTAGCTGAAAGCAGGAGGAATATCAACAATACCTGACATTGCTTACAAAACCTCTCTTAACACCCTCATCTATTTAAACACTACTGTAAGCCAACAAAATTAAAACACTGTTGCCTCACTGACAGTCAAGAAACAGCAACTGACCAAGTTCCTTGTTAGATAGGTTTCAAAAAAAAAAAAACATTAAAATGTTACATTATCCTAGACTTTTAAAAATTCATATTTCAGCGGTTTATTTCCAAAGGTGATACAGAGTTCCTTCAAACCTACAAAGCATTTCAAGTGTAAAAATGGAGGCTTAATAACGTCAGTAGTTCTGAAGGAAAATAGTAAGAATGTAGATGTGAAAGTCACAGTAAACAATAGTCACTGAAAACTGAGCTAAAGGAAAAATCAACTACAGTTATATAGTAAATGAGATCCATTAACTAATAGAGATATACACTTAATTTCTGACTGATATTTAATATTTCACTGTTTAACAACTTGCAACTCAGCTTTCACATTGAAGATTAGCATTCTTTCATCAGTTTACTTAAAGCCATTAAAAAATACAGATTGCCATGATTACAAAGAGATAAATAATTTTCTTAATAATATGCTGGACTTTACTGATAAAGTTTCAATAATAACAGTTACTAATAATAACTAGATCTTACTAAATCAAATCATTGTCACTGGAATACCTTACAAAAGAACCATGTTTTTGATCGATCTTTATTAACTCCAAATCAAACTGTCTTGCCTCGGTATTTTTTCAGTGCCACAAAAGAAGATAACATACCTTTGAAGAATCTGAACTTTTCATGTATGGTTCAGCGCAATGTGTAATACTTCCCTGTAATACTTTTTCTATTCTAGCCACAAGGAAAATGTCAGGATGAGGACATGTGACTGAAAATATTCCCTAAAAATAAAACACAAGATAAATATAAAGTGAAAATGCACACACCTTTTATATCACATAATGGAAAGCCATTTTAAACAGGATGGAAAACCGTCTTCTTCTATTCAAAATACAAGCCACACTTTACTAATTCTTACCTGCTTTGGATATTGTAACATTGTTTCATAAATGTCTTGAATTCTGTGTGAACTATCACCACTGCCATTCATCATTTGTTGAGGTACGTTGGATATCATGTGCCTTACTGATGCATGGTTCAAATCAACATGGAAATCTGCTGAAATCTTCCGGTTGTTTTTAATATCAAATAGTGATAATGTGACAAAGAAAGGTTCTACCTAGACATTAAAAAAATAATGAAATGTCATCGTTGTCATCTATGTTATTGTAAAAATATGTATGACAGGAAGATGAATATCATATGTATAAACAAAAGACCACCACTCTAGATATTACTGACACTGTATAGAAGACAGTACAAGAAAAATTCCACTTTCTACAACGCAAGGTTTGCTACAAAAGGTACTTCTCATAGCATTTAGGCTCTCATTTCAATTTAAAAGAGTAGGAACACCCACAAACACACATGAACGATGTACATTTCTAAGTGATAGCAACGTGTTTCACTATTAGGAACACTGTCAACAATATATTGAGACATTCATTAAAATATTAACAGAAAATAATTAGGTGAATGATTTACATTTGTTGTTGGTCCTTCTTCGTTTTCAGCAACACAGCTTTGCAAATTGAAAGATAAATCATTACACTTCACGAGAATTTTTTTTCCAAACTTCTCTTCGAATGGCTTCACTTCTGGTTCAATACCAGAAAAGTCGAGTTTCTTTAAAAAGAGAAAAGAAAAGGAAAATTAAGTATGTTGTTTTTCATTCCCAAAGGATCAATGTACAAGAACACATGTTATTTCCTTTTAAAAAGTCTAACCTGTGCATCTGGATCCAAGGCAAAAAGTTTAACTCTGCTTTCACTTTTGATCTTTATTTCTGCTTCTCTGGTACTCTGTCCAAAAGAAGAAAAAAAGTCTTTGTATCACAGTGTTAAATTAAAGTGGTTTTCGATCTCATTCCTTTTTCCTGTTCAAAGCTTTAAATATTTTTAATTCAGACACTCTTCTCTCCCTGAACTTTGCAACTCCTTCATTTAAATTGCTCCATCATGTCCAAGCAAAAAGTTATTTTCCTTTTATTTTTTGAGACTGGCTTTTCCAGTCTCCAAAACATTAAGAATAAATAAAAAACACATCAGTAACATGTAACCTTCCAAACTCATGGAAAGTATACCCCAGTGTAGCTCATATATCATGGTGTCTCCTTAAACAATAGGTAACTTTCACAACATTATTTTATTGAAAAGCAAACAAAAAAACACACCACAAAGAAGTATGAACAATATGAACGTAGGTTGAAACTCAGAGCTATAGTGAGACCATAATGCTGCTCAGGGAGCAACAGGTTAGCTAAGTTAAGAAACACAAAGTTTTTTGTTGTTTTGTTTTACTCCTTTTCTTGAGCTCTACTGCCAAAGAAGTGTTTTTTCTGTGGGTGGATGGAGTAAAAAAAAAAAAAAAAAAAGCGTTTCCAAAGACAAAAAACATACACAAGAAAAGTTACTTTTCAGAGCTAGGAGGCAGTACACTGATCCTTCCCAGTATTTGTGGATACCTACCTCTAGCAGGAAGAGAAAGGTAAAGTAGAACAAATAGAATGTGAAAATTGCTGGTATATATAGCTTACTTTTCCATAAAATGTTGAAAGAGTATTGTATGATTTTTTAAGTCAAGGGAGACAAGAAACAGACTCATCTCTGAGCCAAAATTAACAATGTAGCATAGTTACAAAAGTAGCAAAGTATAGCTAAACAGGGATATAGAGTATTTCCTTTGAGGTGGGAGTCTATTTCTGGATCAGCCTGTACTGGCTAAAAGACTTTACCAACCCAAAATGCTGATCACTGACCATCAGCAGGAAGTGGTCTCCTCTCTACCTCTGCTTTGTTAGAAGCTTTAAGAAACTCGTAAGATGCCACCAGCTCTAGTAGCTCAGAACTCTATTTTAGGCTAATAATAAAAATAAAAATAGACTTAATGGATGCATAACAGAAGAGGAACTTTTGAGGTTTGATTCTGAATGTGAATGGTTTCATTGATTTCATTTACTGTGATCTTTACTGCACAGGAGAAAAGACAGCAGTTGCTGTGGAAGACGTGACCAAGACACTCAAAACCAGCAGAGTGCTGGCAGACTTCACTTGTTCAGCAGCTAGCATAATAGAGATACACATGACTAAACTGTGAAGAAGTTTAAAGATGACAAGAAGTTCCCTTGTATGTTTTGGAAAGGGAATGGTCAGCAGCAAGACCTGAAGAGAAAGAAGACCTAGTCATACAAGCAAGCCAGAAATTACTTCAGCCCACGCGTACTGAATGGTTTTAGACTTGTGTTTTATGCACTGAAGACAAGACAAAAATACACATTTTTTGACAGGCAGATTGCTGGGGAGTTGCGCAGAAGTCAAGAACTGAAAATGTATAGTCAGCAACCCTCCCTACAGCCTGGCAGTGACTCTGGAATTCCATTTCCTCAGTGTAACAGGGGTAATGCTTTCCTACCTCAAAAAGCACTGAGACATGCAATGGTTAAGCAGGTACTTGGCCACACTGATTACGATAGTAATTTAAGCCAGAGGTCTAATTAATATTTTTATTTTTTAATTAAGATTTTAAAAGCTATATTCATACTTGGTACAGGAACAGACAGATTCAGCAGAAAAGACGGATTCAGCTATACATGTGCACATCTGTACATTGAAGTGTACAAAATAATTTTAATGTTATAAAGTAACAGCTGTTGACTGGAAAAAGGAAGGCTCAGAGATGTACTCACAAGGGTTAAACCTTTCTTAGGAAGACACTTTTTCCCTTATTGTCAGGTGGCTCCAATATCACCCCTAGAGGAATTTCTCTTTCCTCATAAGGTTATAAATTCATCTATTGTGAAAATCTCAAACCAACAAAAAATAAAAGAGCAACTATAAACTCATCTAAAAGAAGGCTCAATGCCTTAGAAGTCTTCCACTGGGAAAAACAAAACCAAACAACAAATAACAGCTGAAAAGACTATGCAAGAAAGAACAGAGGACTAAAATCTTCAAAAATAAACAACTTTTATATAAAATAATCAAGTCAAAGCACAAGTAATGTACTAATGCAAATGGGGAGAATTTTTCCTGTTCTTCTCTGGGGAAAAAAAGGCTAGAAAAATGCATTAGAGCAAATAGTAAAGATAAATTTGAACGGGAAAACCGAACATCTTATTTGGAAATAAACAAATTTAAATAGGTTGTATCCACAAAATAAAAAGAGTCAGTGTTTACAGAGCTGAGGAATATAATATGCTAGGAAAATATCTAGCCTACAGAGTTGCAGTGCTTCCTATCAAAAGGTTATGGAAACAGGAAGCAGCGTTTGTAGTACTAAAATGGTACGCAGGTGCTACAGCCCTGAATAAAAGTCCACTCCAAAGGTCATGTGGGATGTAAGTATTCTGATAGCTCCAACTATGAAGAAAGAAAAATCTTACATACAATAAAGACATCTAACTTTATATTTGTTTTGGAAATATCTTTTCCATGGCCTCATGTAAATATGCTGTTTGTTGCTTACAGCTCTTCCAAGGAAAACTTGATTGTATGCACCACAATCCCAATTCATTTCCAAATGCAGCTGTAGCTGGAGTTAGCATAATAGTTTTTTTGTGTGTACGCGCCAAGTTGATTACAAATAGGTTACAGAAAGAAATGTCAGGCAGCCAGTTTGGGTGCTGAAGTCCTGTTAGTGTATAGTGAGTCTTTTGATGTGTTAGCTAATAAACAGCATTTGTTTTACTGCCTGCTCTCAGTTTATAAGCTGTACCTTCAGGAGTAGTGACTAGGTCAGGCAGACCCTCTGAAAAGAAGAGGGGAGAAGTCTAAAGCATAGTCAAGGAGAAAAGCATCAAGACTTCAGGCTGTATCACACAAGAAATAGTAAGGAGTCACGATTCTGCTACTTCAATAGAAAAAAGTTACCAGTCCTTTGGTAATTCAGCAAAAAACCTCTGCCCTAGAGAACTCACAAAACTTACAACACACAAGTCACTATTTTAACTGAAATCAAGTCCGCAAATTGGCTGGAGTACAGTTACATTTGTTTTCTATGTATTTCTACTCTATTTTCTTCAATTTCTATTTTGTTTTACCTACTTGGTGTTTTCACTATGCAAAAGATTGAGTATTACAGTTCATATTCAAATAAAACATCAGCTGAACAATCTATCTGCTGTTCTTAGTGGACAAGCAATAATGGAAAGGTCTACAGATTTCCATCTCAAAGACACGGGCAACTCAGGATTCTAACCACATTTCTACAAAAACAAAACTGAAATCCAAGAACTACATCAATGCAATAAATATCCATGAATTTGCCACCTCCTTACAAGCACAAATACATCATCATTGCTATTAAGCTTCTCTACAGTTTTAACTGTAAAGATAAAATTTGAGTATAACTAGATTACTTCTACTGAAGTAGTTTAACACTCGCCTGTATGCAGTAAAACAATACAAAGTATTTAAAACATAAACTAATTAAATAAAACTTGCTGCTTTGAGACAACATGTACATTTGCTTTATATAAATCTTTAAGACATCAGCCAGGTTGCTTCCAAAAGCCAAAAATGGGTAAGCTTAATAACCACTACTATCGACAAGAGCTTCCAAGCTTTTAAAGTACCACAAAGTGACTGGAAGCTGGAAGCCAAGACCTTACCTTTACTGAAAGTCCACACAACTAAGTATTATGTTTAGGACTCTATATCCTGAGTAGTCATTCATAATATATATTACCTTGGCAATTTCAGGATAGTAGTTATCAAAGCTACTTGATGAGCTTTCCATTTTGCTTTGTTCATCATCTGCAATTAAAAAATAAAATCAAAGAACTACTTACAAAGTTCTGTAGCAAAGATATTTCTGATTAGTTTGTTTGTAATTCACATCTCCTCAAAAATAACAACCAACAAACAGGTTGTGGTCAACTCTATCATTTCACTTGTCAAGATGTAAAGTAGTACTTATTCCTAACGTTACCTAGAAAATAGCTATCAGCTTTAATACCAATTTTGATACCTGCACTGGAAAGTAAGATGCTCAATGCCCAAAATTTGCATTACTCTTTCCATTATGCATCTTAACTTGATCTCAAAACATGTTCCCTCTGTTTGTTCAGGTTTCCAGGCCTACTCTCCAATGGCTACTGGAGTTACAAAGCACCCATTCGGTTAGCTTTAAGAACCATCTTCTGGTTCTAAGGTCAGTTGGGGACCACTGACTAAAATGTCCTTCACAAAGCTGCAGGCTTCTCTTTTTCTGATTTGCTTTTGTTGCAAACATAGCATGTTATGTTCTGACTATCTTCAGCAAAAAAACATATCTAATTTTAAAGTCTAATGATCCCTTTTGGTATATAGTGATATTTGTAAGCACAGTGACCTATAACATCTTCCAGGTTCTTCTGGATAGGCATGTCCTTAGTCTGATACCAATTTTCTTCCCCATCCAGTCTCAGGACGAAAATTGCACATGAAGACATACAGCCTCTCCTTCCATCACCCAGCTATCAACTACACTTGCATCACATTGCTTATAGATGTCTGCCTTACCTATACTTAAAGAGTTCCAATAGCAAAGAAGCAAAAAAGCAAAAATATTTGTGGCCTAGAAAGTTACGTGCAAATTTAAATACCTCCTTGCTATCACAATGTCATGTTCTTCTATCTACAGTGGACACAGAACAGATTATTCCATTTTCAACATATTTTATGCATTCTAAAAAATAAGTCCCTCCTTGGTTTTCTTTTTCTTAAACTACCTTGGTCACAATTTTTCATTGTGGGTTCTGTTATCTAGACTTCTGAACAGTTCCTTTATTCTATAATGCTGCCAAAAGGGCATAACTCTCATCAGTTCAACAATCAGAAGATCCAGAATTTTTATGACCAAAGGAAAATGAATTTTAACAATAAAGCCTTTATTTCTAAATGCACATACATCGACATTGTCACATAAGTGTACCAGCATAGCTGGGAACCCTTCTTACCTTCATGAGATTCTCCATTTCTCTTTTCTTGCATTGCAGCCTCGAAGTTAAGCTGAAGGATTTTGTTCAGAGTGTTTATCCATTCTTCCATCTCAATTTCACTGTCTGCAGCTAAAAGGTAACTACTCTTGTCTTGCATCTTGAGCTCAAATGCAAAACGTCTGACTTTATTGTTCTATAATAAAATAAAAGGTTTTATGACATCTTTACATCTTGTCTGCTCACAAATCTAATGATGCTATTCATCTAACAATTTTGTACTTCAAATATTTTAACAAAGGCACGCACTTTGAACAAGTGCGTTATTATACATCTTACTCTCTGACATTTGACCTTCTGAAGTTAGGCGTACTACTTCACTGCCTGGGACTATAAAGAATCCTAGCCCGTTTTCCAGTCTCTCCCATCATTTTGCTTGTAAAGATTAAAATAATGATAATAAAATATGACAATAAGTACCACATTACAAGAATCAAGTCTTCACGTATTTAGATCACCTGGAAGCTAAACTACCAAGATCTACTGATAAAAGAGCACAAAACAACATTTGATAGAGAATCCTTTGTATGCTGGGTTTTTATACCAGAAGTTGTCATAAGCAGTCTCAACTGTGAATACATTGATTATTACAAATTTTAAATACACATGAAGTTGGGAATCAATCATTCCTCCTTTGTTCCTCAACCATTGTCATCCTTTTTCTGTGATTTAAGTCAAGGCCTCACAAATACTACCTAGCTTGACTCATGTTCCTGAGAATAAATTCACAAGTCTCAAATGCCAACAAATGAAAATTCTGTATTATCATCACTTTAATTAAAGAAGTCTAACAAACTCATTAGTTAAACATAAAAATAAACAAGACAGATGATGGTGGTTTTCTTTTAAGTTAAATTTGATGTCAAACTACATTTTGGTTTTCACCATACCTTAGATTTTTCAATTTACAGAGTAACTACTGCTTGGCAAAGCATTCAGCTTTCTACCAAAGTTTATAAGTTTGTAAGTTTCTGTTAAAGAGGATACAAAGAAACATGTAGTCTCCAGATCTAAGGCAGCCTTACCAATCAGAATCAGTAAGGAAGTAAACAATCTTAAGAACAGTAACCCTTAACTTTCACAGTTGAAATCCTTGACATAGGTGGTGCATCTCACCACTTGTCTGCTTTCACAGATCAGTGAATTAGTGATTAAGCTATGTATTTATATGGCTGCATATATTACGTGACTGGACTTTTTGCAATGCAAAAAAGTCTTAACACACCCCAAGACTACAAGAAACACCCCCCACCCCCTCAAAATACTGTTGTGTATACTCAGCATTCCTCTTACATAAAGGCTGCTGAAGGAGCATATTCCAACTGCTTTATCTTTAATATCTGTTAGTGCAGACAGCATTTTTCTGTTCTGTAAACCCTCTACATTTAAAGAGTAAATAGACTATGTACTAAATGAATTTAAAACACAAATGGGCAAAGTTATAAGAAAGCAATAGAAACTGATCCTCCCTCACAAAAAAAAAAAAAAAAAAAAAAAATTTACTCTGAAACAAATAATTTGATTCCTGAGAATAACAGCTTAGAATTACGTTCACCTTAAAAGAACAACTATTTCCATGAATTCCAAGTCAGACAAGTGTAAAAAAGCAGTGGTGAAGCTTCTTTTTAGATTTATTTTCCTCTTCTATTAAATGGAATTTCAATTTTTGTTGTGTAAAGACCATTTTTTTTTCCCACATATAAGTTTCTAGACGCTAACATAATGCCGATAATAAGTAACAGTAAAAGAATGAATAAAATACGATCAACCAGAGGGTATACAAAACAATTAAAAAAAATTATAATAAAATCATGTATCTCAAATAGGACCATTTGCATAGTATATAGCTCAAAGTCTCATTTCCTTGTCCCTCCATCAACAGTTCAAGTGAAGAAAACAGATGTTTCTAAAACCATTTGTTCTCGCCACTGAATCACTTCTTGGCTTCAGAGAAGTGGAAATTCACTGATCTTGGTTTTGCACCTAATTTTGATCCAAAAATAGTCTCAAATTTCTAGATGCAGTTCTGAAAACCCATAGTGCCACAACAAACTAGCTGAAGGTACTGTAGAATACAGTATATCATTCAAGACAAGTCTACTACAAACTTTAAAAGTCCAAAATACATTTTTACTTAGAAATTACTGTATTAGCCCAAAATCTTACTTGCACAAGATAGAAGCTTATATATATATATATATGTTTATAGTAATTATAGTAAATATATAAAAAAATTAAAAACTTCTAATAGTCTGAGGATATTCTAGGTTACATGAATTGAACTGATGGAACAGAAAATACGTCACTAATTCATGGAAAGATGACGTAGGAAAAAAACAAAGATTTTCAGAATTTAAAAACAAACCAACCTAGAATCATAGAAAGAGATGGCACTGGACAAAATACTCCAGGTACAATCTCACAAGTGCTGAGTAGAGGGGAAGCATCATCTCCCCTGACCTACAGGAAACATTTTGCCTACTGCAGCCCAGGATACCACTAAGTTTCTTTGCATCAAAGACACATGACTTGCTTGTGTTCAACTTGGTGTCCAGCAGGACCCCATGTTATTTTTTGCAGTGTTGCTTCCCAGCTGGGTGACCCCCAACATGGACTATTGCCTGGGGTTGTTCCTCCCCATATGCAGGACTTTACACTTCCCTTTGGTGAAGTGCACCTATTGTGGTTGCACTTCCCTTTGCTGAAGGGCCTTTCTACTTGTAACTCCTGAAAATATCAGGTGTGTTCTGATCATGTAAATGAATACAGCATTGCCCTGAGTAGTCTGTACCAGAACCACAGGCTGACAACTAAAAGCTAGCCATCACCTAAATGAGAAACAAAGAGAGCCAGAAACAGCCTTGAGACGGGTAATTTATGTTATGAGAGAGAAAGACACCAAAGCAGAGGAAGCTGTACCAGGAGAGCAGAAGAAAAGATACAAGATTTGGAAAACAAAGACCACAAATGTGTTTATGAACCTTTTGGTTATTGTTGTTGTTGTTTGATTGTTTTAAAAACATAAATCAAATTAGTTGCAGTGGAATTGGCCAAAATTGTACCCCTAAAGCAAAACAATTTATGTAAATCTCAATATGCAACTTGCAATATGAATAAATTTACAAGATTTTTCAAAACGTTACAGTATGTAGAAAAAATAATCCTCTGTAAAGCTGTTGTAATTCTGCATAAATCTTCAAACAACTATATTATTTTTAAAAGACATTTCTATTAAACTTTGCCTATTTCTATCAAAGTTAACAAAACCCTAAAACCCAAAGGTTTTTTCCAGGTATGCTATGCCTAACAAAACAGTTACATGCTGTACTGTAAATACATAACAGAATCACAACAAAAAAACATTCTTTTCTTTGGCACTTGCTACTGACAAACATTTTACCAAAGCCCTTAACTTTTTCAAAATAAAGAAGAGCACATGAAAGTAATATTATAAAGGTCAAATGAAAGCATCTGGAAGGGTGACTAAATTTAATACAATTCCCACAACAAAAATCCCACACAAGAAGCTATGCAAAACGTTTTACAACCCATTTAAGAACAAAATGTAATTGAACTTAACTCTAATTTTATGCAGTCATTACTTTGCCATAATTGAATTTATTTTTTGTCTTTGCCTTAAAATTTTGTTTTTAACATGAATACTTGACATCAACTA
The DNA here is from genome assembly GCF_011077185.1 of Oxyura jamaicensis. NCBI lineage: Eukaryota > Metazoa > Chordata > Aves > Anseriformes > Anatidae > Oxyura > Oxyura jamaicensis. The sequence continues at coordinate 149,559,593 of NC_048893.1, read as the reverse complement.
GTAATTTTTGTTCCTTTTAGAGATTTTTTTTTCAAATTCAGCCTCCTTCAATTCAGAATCTAGTTCACTGTTTTTCCAAGACTCACCATATGTAGTTGTTCCTCTGCGTAACAGATGCTTAACTACGTCTGACAACCGTTATCTGTATTATTTTTTTAATCCATTTGCTATAAAATACAGAATTAACTGAAAAGCAAGCAGAATAATTATAATTACCTGAACCACTCCCATGCATGAATCTAGAAATATTGATCCTTTGGGTTCTTTTGATATTTTTTCATCTTTGTAGAAATTGAGATTATAGGATCCATCACCAAGTTGGATTAAGTGGAAAAATCTTCTTTTAAATGACTAGTGAAAAGAATGAAGTAAAGAAAAAGAATATCAACATTTAGTAAGGTTCATATTTCAAAACCCATAACTGTTATTACAGCCAGCTAGAGAAAAAAGCTTTTATTTAAACATAACTTAATGGGTATTCATTAGAAAACAAGACTGAAATCGTTAAGTTAAAAAGAAATTTTTGAAAAAAAAAAAAAAACAACTGAAAAATCTGCAATAAGATTGTACTGTATAATCTGAAAGTATTTTTGAGCCACTGGAAGTTATTTTCAGGCTCCACAACATTATATGTAAAACATTTAACTGTGATACCCACAAAATCAGTCTAAATTTCTTTATAAGTAAAGATGCAGTACAAATAAAGACTTGTATTAGTAGCCCCTTTTCTACTCTAGATACTACAAGGCCCATTTGAGAAAGTGCTTTAAAACACTACACTTCTCTCACATAACTGATTTTTAATGCTTTTTTATTTTTTATTTTCTTAATTTAAGTACAGTAAAGGGCAAGAAAGATTTCAAAGCTATAAGTTACATATAAGCATCTCTTTCACCCCATGCTAGGGGAAAGCACATACAAATGGACTTTTCTCAAAGACACTGATATTTCAACATTGGTGTTCATTTCTCACCATGTATAGGACATTCATAAACTTACTCTCATTGTCACACTGATTGCGCTATTCATGTTGCCTTTGTACAGCCATCCTTGTTTTGTTATTCCACCCTTCTGAGACCCAAGAGATGCTGCGTCCTGGAGATGATGGCAGGGAGGTGGAAAAAAAGTAAATTTTAGCATCACAGACTAAAAATATTACATATACTTGCATATTTCAGAAGTTTTTTTTAAAAGATGGAATAGTTATGCTCATAATATAATGAAAACTATGCTCTATTAAATTATATAGCAAATACTGTGAAATCATATATCAAATATTCCAACTGTTTTAATTAAGGACCAGGAATGTGAGTTTGACCTCATTTAATTTTTGATATACAACTTGGCCAGTTATAGAGCCTCTCTCTATCACCAGCAGGATGATTCAATTAGATAACTGGATATCTAAATATTTAATATTTAGATAGCAAAACATTAGACAAGATAAATTCTAAATTCTCTGGGAAGGGAAGAAGGAAAACTCAGAGTGTTTACTTTGTAAGGTGGTTGGTTTTTGTTTGTGTGTTTTTGTACATTCTACTCTCCCCGTGCAATAATTTTCAGTTATTTCTATTATCAGATTTGGATAAGCTCGTGCTTATCCAAAACTTCAATCAAGACTTCTCAAACCTTTTGGTTTTAAATGTATTATCTCAAAGACATTACTTTCTTAAGAATTTAAAGAAAACTGTCTTGAATTGGATCTGCTCTTTTATACGTCAGAATCAAAGCCTTCTACGGCAAATAAGACCTAACTCGGCAGTAATGGCAAGTTCAAAAAAAAATCAGCAGATCCAGTGCATGTATCCCACATGACAGTGCCTCTGTACCACTCCTATGTACCAGTTCATGGAATTTGGAAACTAATCCAACCTCACAGCATGTTAACACCTACTAAAAAGCAGTACCCTACTATTAAAACTGATCAAAATGACAGATCTACATCTTCCACATAATAAATATTCACCCATTCAAGCAATCTTTAACGGCAGTAGCATACAAACAACTTTACCATTTTTTTCAGTAGAGATAACCTATTCTGACACAACAAAAACATTAACTAGACTTATAGAAAGAATTTCAACCATCTAAAAGAGAAATACTCTTGACAATTAAACATCCAAATCTTCAAAATTAACTGAGCATCTAATTGGAAAAATAATTAAAAAAAAAAAAAAAAAAAAACCTTTCTCAATTGCCACATCTACTTTTTCTAATTCCTTTTCTCAGTTATGAAGACAAAATACGACAGAAAGTAATTACACATGGGTGACAGTCATTAGTTCAACAGCTGAACCAAATTTTGAATAATATTAATTAGTTGCTGGAATTATATCAAGGAACATTCTGTAAGAAGTCCCTAGCTAATTTATTTACAGCTTATTTATTCTGTTTAGCTTGCATATTCATATGCACATAAGAACTTCAAAAAAAAAAAAAACTGCAAACAGAAGGCAAAAGTTGTGTCAATCTGTTCCTTCAAATATTCTAGTCAGCTTGCAAGAAAATGAGGTAAAGCAAGGATGACACGGTCACCAACTTTTAGAACACTTGACAGATGCCCCAGAAGCAAAGAACAAAAATAGCAAATTTTCATATGCCTCCATGAGTCTCACTGTCCAGTGCAGTCTACTTGTTTCACATTTGCAAGTCATTACCCCCACACACACTCTGGTCTCCATTACCTAGATAATTTTCCTTGTACCATAATCAAGCTATAAAGATGACAACTCTAGACAGAGGGTTTCCAACTATGATTCTCTACCTACACTGGTAAGAGTTATCCCTAAAGAAAGGATGGTTTTAAAACCACCCTTACAAGTCCAAGGTAAGTTGGTGATGAGTTATTGTCAGAACGTGGTTCTATACAACAAGTTATGTAATTATGAAATTACAATTTTTCTGTGGTTACATAGACCATAGACAAGACTTCCTTCATTATGTGTATTAACAAAAAGATTAGATTTATCTCTGTTAAGACTTTGCAATTCATAACCTCTGAGGTACACTGTTTCCCAGCTCTACCAAATTGCATGATACTTCCTAACACTAAAACTGAGTATCATTTGAGCCTCTCTAGTTACACCACTTCCATCAGGCAGAATTCTTGCCTACAGAGCCAAAAAGCTATTGAATTTATCCTGCCTACCATCTGTTAATACAAAGGAACACAGAGTTCATAGTCATTAACACACAACTTTTACACTGAAAACATACTTCCTGTTTCCAACTGGTAAGTTCATTTCCTTTTTTATTATTATTATTGCTGCTGCACATTATGTTTCACTTTTTTTAAAAAAAAAAAATGTCTTTCCCACAAACAGTGCTCCAAAATTTATTTCAACAGCGACTGTTTCAATAAAAACAACTCCTAATCTTGATCCTGTACCCCTGGCTGACTTAAAAATTCCATTTATAAACATCAACTTGATGGCCTGATAGCATGAATTACTTTTAGAAAGGTAGTTGTTCCCTGTTTAATAGTGTGAGATTTAGTTTAATCTTTGTGTGCTTTTTCCTTCAATTTTCATTTGGAGCTTTTTGTTTTTCATCATTCTCTTAATAAATCTTTCAAAAAAAAAAAGACAAAACACCTTTTAATATAAGATTTGTACATATGCTTTTTGGCAAACAAAGATGCTAGTATTTGAAAGAAAAGCCTCTTCACTTTTTTAGATTAGATTAAAACATATGAAACAATTCAACTGTTTTTAACTAGCAGGGTATTCTTCCATTGAGGAAATAATTTGTTTCCCCCATCCCCATCCTACTCCCATTAAGCTTCCTCCTCTTCCTAACATGTTTTTTTTTTTCTTCTGTTTATATGTTAAGTTCCTCAGCAAAGAGTAACAGAACTCTTCTTCAGTGCCTGTAGCTCTGGAAGAGATGACGTTACTGCCTGCTGTAACAGGAAATTGGAGAGAATGAAATAGGAAGTCCCCTCCACTTATATTTCCCAGTAAAAGAAAAAAGGCATACCACCTGGCAGTAGCAAAGCTATATTATCGCAGTATTTAACTAACTGTAGCCATAAGCATTTTTCCCCAATAACAACCACAGTCAATTCCATCTCCATTTGTTTTTTTCCATGTTTAACTCACTGTTTTGTAAAACACTTCTGTTGTCAGAATTATCATCACATTAAATAACGCCAAGTCTTTTAAATTTCAGTACAACAGAGAACATAACTATTTCCACCATACGAATAGAAAAATTTGCATACATATACATGAAATTGCTTGTCTGTCCAAATATTACAGTGCACACTAATAGCAATGTTGGAAAGAAATGGCATCCTGAGACTGTTCAGAGATCTACCTATTTAGACACGCTCCCTGGACTACTTTTTCCACATTTAATCTGGGAAAACTTGTAAGGAACTACCTTTATTTCATACACAGCAGTTCTGAATACAAGGAATTTATAAACAAAGTAATTGTCATGGGCAAAGCTACAAAAAGCATTTTATTTATTTATTTTCTGTGATGTAAGAGTTCAAGTACTCATACAAAAAGAAAGCACTGGCTTTTAACAACTTTGTGTTTGAACAGGGTGTGGTAAAAACTGAACAACACATAACAAAACAGTTATTGAAAAGAAGTCTTTGACATTCAAGAGATTATTGAAAATTGCTTGAGACTATAGATAACCAGTTTCCCTAGGCCAAAGACAACAAAGGAAAACAATTAAGAATTTTAGTAAATTTTATTTTGACTTTTTCAGATTTTCAGGAGTCATCCTACATTCAAATTCATACCAAATTTTAACTCACATGCTAACTCTAACTTTAACTGTATGCTATACTGCCATGTGTTCTTAAGCGTGTGTGCTTTCATGTTGGAACAGATTCACCTATGATTTTACTCAGCTTTGCAACTTAAACTACATAAAACATTTCTCTATACATGGCCATCTACAAGGAAACAGTATAAAATAAGACCTTATGAAAACACAAAGATTATACTGCAACACTGTTAAAAACTTCTTCAGATTCAGCATCTGTCAACGCTTGCTTTACTCATATGACAGCTTTAAGGAATACAACGCTATTTCAGAGGAGGTAGGTACAAGTTGCTTTTTTGTTTTGTTTTGTTTTTTACCCTCCAAATCAGACTGTTTTATATAGTATCAGTTTTCACTTAATGACATCAACACTTAACCCAACTGGTAACCTCTCCTTACCCCAAACATTCTTTACTGAGAGCAGGAGAAAGCAAGGAATTATTTTATTATCTCACCTCATCTTTATCTGCTTCTTCATCCACTTCATATAAATGCACTGGAAGCTTCTCCGGTTTTGTCCCTTTACTAGGAATGAAAAGGCTTATAAAATACTAGATATTTCATGATTGGTTACATATTTCATATTGCAAAAATAAAGACGTTATTTGCCTAGCTGAAGAGGGAAAAGTACGAGAACAACTGGCTAAAAACCATACTGTTCCATGAAATCTCTCTTATCCAGTAATTTTGCTCATTTGTGTATCTGGTCATGGTCCTTCTATTGTTCTGCTTGTCACTGTCCTTACGATTAACTGAAGAGAACCAAATACCTTTTATCTGGACTTAGGAAGGACATAACATATGACAGCAGAAGCTATGTTGGGTTTTTACTTTTTTTTTTTTTTAAGTTGTCAATTTAAAAGCAACATTTTAGAAACAAATCAAAGACAAACAGTTTAAGCTCCTCCTTCTGATTCTTCTTCCCCACCTCTATCAGAAAACTACAGTGCCTTCCAGAATGTGAAGAAAGAAGTGTAGAAGACTACCCAAGACCGTAGAAGAATGTGAAGAAGAGACATCTGTATTATGTGCCATAAATACAGCAAAGCTTTTCACTAATGGGAATAGTATGTCTTAGGGAAAACAAGTCTCATTCTTCACATGAATTTTAAACAAAACTTTTGTTCCAACGATTTCTAAAGCTGTTATCAACTATCAATACAAACATGAAAATACCAAACAACCTTAGCATAGCAAAACCAAATTTGATTAATTAGGTACTGAGAACCTAACATTATCTGTCAGTATTTTTTTTAATTTTATTTTTGATGAAGGTATATTTCATCTGCAATTATATTTTTCTCCAAGAACTTCTCAGAACGATGCACTAACATCAAAGTTAATTGCACCTAAGAAACATGAGCTGGTGCTATATTGCATGTCTGTAACAAGGAGGAGCATATGCACTTAAAAAAAGAGATAATCCGTTTTAAAATATATTTCATTAAATGCAAGTTTCAAGATGGGAAAAAACAAACAGGATCCCAGAAAAGCAACGTTCACCTTTTTATTCAGATTTCTAGATAAACCTAGAAAAACACTGTCTGCTTGTTTGGCTATACAGCGTATTCGTACAACACTCGGAAATAACTGCATCCACCTTTCTCAGTTAATATTCTATAAATATTTGTCCGTTAGGTTCCATTTCCCAAGCTTCTAAAGAGAGCTCTAAGCTGCCTTTGAAACTACAAAAACAAAGATATTACCATTTAAGATTCATCAAAAGATTAGCGTGTTTTAGTTCTGACATTCACTTTTAAATTGTCCATGATACAAATTCTTGTCTCAGCCTCCCTATGAGTAAGGCAATGTTACTAAGGTATCTTCCCAGAAAATGGTTAACAAGACCTTATCCCTTCAGGTTCTGTATCAATTCCACCCTAGAAATCGTCATCATCTCTACTAATAAACATTATAAGCATATTTCAAAGCACATATTACATGAATTAATACATTTCTGTGGTAAATACTTTGCTATTAAAGTTCCTTCACAAATTCAGAATCTGTATTATACCAACGGATAACATACATACTTTGGAAGCTGTCGAAATTCTGCTGAGTAATCTTCATATCTATAGTTAACGACGTGCCAGTCTGAATTGTAGGTTTTGATGCACTATGTCAATGGAAACCAAATATCAGCATTAATTGGAAAAGAATTAAGTATAACAGCAGCATTCCCTAGATGTACACACAAAAATCCTCCTCAGATACAGCTGTTATGAACTACTATGATTACACATTGACCTCCAAAAATTCTATACACTTCCTTTCTTTTGCGATACTGTTCAGTGCCATAAAGCTTTCTGTAACACATGATGTTTCAATGGGATGTTATCATATAGATGTGTATCATACAAAATCAGAAAATGGTGAGCATATTCAGCATCTGGATTAACCATCTCCATTTGTCTGAAAAGTTAAAGCAGCATTTCACTGCAGCTGGAAAACGTGACCGAGCTTTTAAAAACCTCAGCATTATAATACACATGCATTATTAAAATAGAATATTACATTTTACATTTATGCTTCTAGCCTAAGTTTGCTTAGCTGTCTAGCATAAAGCACAAATTTAAGTGCAGTCGTGCTTGCAGCTGTTGAAAAGCAATAGCCCTGGACTAGAACACAGGAAATACCATTTTACTCCACCCATATTGCTACAACATAAAAGTACTGATTTATCTTGGCTTTGACTGAAGTAACATAAAACTGACAAGATCTCTTGTCAGAAATCCTGTGGTAAAAAAAAAAAAAAAAAATCTGTTTTACAAGAATAGACTTACATGCACACATATACAGCATTTAATAATTCAAACATATTTTTCTTTATATTTCAAATTGCAAAGTTAATATTTGCCAAGCAATTGTTTCTGCAGAAACTCATTGAACTTCCTGAATTACCTACAGCATTCTTCCCTCCTTATCTATCACTTCTAAATTTATCTTAGAATTATTTACGTTAGGTATTAAGGCTATCTATCAATCACTGTGGAGAAATCACTTCAAGGTTTGAGATAGATTCAGCTATTTGAAGCTCCATCAATTTTCTTGATATTACAACAGACACTTGTTTCAGATGTTAAAATATCACCTTGAAGTATATTGGTTGAAAAACAGCAGATATGGGCAAAAAATATATATTTAAACCTTTTAATCCTAAAAGGCTTCAACAAGACACTAAAGGTAATGTGGTATCACAGTCAGAACCAAGGGAATAGCAAAACACAAGAAAGCAGTTAAGAGAAAGTAAATTTGAGATTATGTTTCTTCTACATGTAGCATAGAAATTGAGCAGTGAGGATGAATTTTGGCCTCTACAAGTGTCAATGTTATGAATACTTCTGTTCCAGCAAACTACAAGGTTATTATGAACAAACTAAGAATGACTAGGATGGAACACATTAACAGAAAAAATAGCCACATTGATTCATTCAGATTCACTATTGTCATCAATATTATGTATGTAAATCACCCATATTCATCTGGGAAAGCCAAAAGCATGAAGGGTGAGAGAAGGTGGGGACAGAAGCATCCTCAAAATCAGTTACACAAACAATATCATTCACAGCTATACAGTAATTCTTCTTTTCCAGCCACTAAAGGAAAAAATACTAGTTTTCCCTAGAAATTTTCTTTCCCTTGAGAAAACTAAACAGAACTAGATCTCAAAGCCAATCATTGAGAACTAAGTTGCAACATTTCATAATTTTTCAGGGTTTTATTTGTTTCTTAAACAATAAATAAAGCAGAAGAAATACACTTCAGTTATAATACTGCTATTACACACAACCACATAAAATTCCAACATTACCTCAGTTACAAACAAGCTTTGAGCTTCTTTCTCCGCATTTTCAGGAACCGTTGAATGAATGTATCGACTCTGACGTTTCAGTAATGCTGTCTGATAAACAACAACAAAAATTAATTTAAAAGGATTATAAAAATATGGCAACACTCAGTTATATCACTATTGCTAGGACATAAGCTCAGCAGAAAACATCCTGTGAATACAGTACTGGAGAACAGACACTATGTCTGGAGAACAGACACTAATGACAATTTGCTTTCATTCAAACATTAGCAGCTTTATTCTCAGAAGAATTCTTTTCAGCCAGATTAAGATGACAACATTGGAATCAGTAAGAATTAGATGCCATTGAAAAAAAAGTGTTTTCCTCTATTTTGTTACCATTGCCAAGAAAATACTAGTAAAAATAATTCCCCCTTGACAACATAATTTCACTATTCTGAACGCAGATATTAGAGCAGTGTTGTTACTACACGGAAAAACTAAACAGAAAAACTATTACTCAAGGAAAGCAAGAAACTCATACCAAAATAAGAAGAACAGTACAACTGCAGATTTCAGCGGGCAAAAACATGAGACTTGTATTGTTCAACTAGACGTGAGAAAGATGGCCTTGACCCCTGGATATCCTCCTACCTACCAAAGGTCGCTTACTAAGAACTTGCTCCCATTCTATGCCAAAGTTGAGAGAAGAAAAGGAAGGCTGACAGGCTGCAGGAAATCTCACTGCAACTGTGAATTTCTGCTTTGAAGACCAATACCAAAGTAAGCTTTAGGCACTTTAAACTCCTACGTGTAAAAGATGAAAACTTCACAAAATCTTCTGGAACACAAGTAACTGCATAACAGAAATGATTTTGTACCATGTGGAAAGCGTTAGAAAAAAAAAATCAGATTAGGTCAGAGATGGACAAGGCGTTTCCACAACCTGGGCCTGGATGGGGGTGTGATCACTCACTTGTTACCTACACTCCACACACTGCAACACGAGGAATGACCAGAGAAGAGTGTGACAAGAAAAAACTCCACATATTAATGGTCAAGAAAAAAAAAAAAAAGACGACAACAAGGCAGTACATTATCTTAACTTGTCCCTGGTGAGAGACTGATCTGTAAGGTGATTATTGTTACAAAGGTGGCTTTTGAAGTTAGAATATTCAAGTACATGAACTCCTTACCTATACTCAAGTATAATACTTTTGCTTTTTCAGTATTAGCTCAAAAAGTGATTTTAATCATCCATCATCTTTAACAGAAGTTTGCAGATAAAGCTCAGTTTGCTGGCAGTCAGAAAATCAAACTGCTGTTTCTCTTAAAAAACACCGGTGATGCTGAGAAAAAGGTAAAAATCTCTGATCATCATATATCCATGGTATGAATGCATAGGCTTTTCCCCACACACATATTTGAAATCAGGCCAAAAACATGGAGATAGATATATGCCCCTCAATTTCAAGTCACTTTCAGGCTTATTCACTGTATTGAAACAAATCTGAAAGGTGTAGAAATATATCTTTTAAAAATGCAGAAGAGAGACTGAATGTCCAAAGTGGGGCCTGGGGGAGGAATGGCAGGCAACATTTAGTTTGTCAAATTCACCCACATTATTAATTGACATCATGCACGCTGCCTCTTTGTCAAGTCATCCTGCAGCTGCAATAATTCATCAGAAAGCCAGGAAATGCACCAAGTGAAGATATCTTCATTTACAGCAAACTCCTAAAAACCACTACTAAAGCAACAGAACAATACTTTCAGATACAACCATGGATATACATACACATATACAGAAGAAAAATCAGGAAGGACTACAAACTTTCCTCACAACTACGTTGGTTGCACTGTTTTGTACAAATGAAATGCTGTACAACCATCCTCTAGTGAGATAGAGCATTGCTTCGGATTCGGGAACACATAACCAATTGGAATTCAGATTTTCCACATTATGCATCTCAGGCTAGGTGGTGTTCTCATGTTCTTGACAGTTTAGCTGTGTTTCTGACTCTTAGATTAAAAACAAGTATTGCTTTTACTGATACTAAAATCTATCATGCAGTTTTCTGTGTCATTTTAGTCCTCCATCCCCATTCTTTACAGCAAAGTAAAAGCAAGATGGCCAGGGTTTTTTTTAAGACAAACATGCTTTCAGGTGGCACTAAGGATCTGTCAAAAAGACAGCCAAGGATTTTGTAGTAGGGTGTCTTAACATAATGTGTCCTTTAGCATTTAAAATGAACATAATAACGTGCAGCAATGGCGACCCTTTTTCCAGGCCACAGTTTATAGAGAAGTCATTGTTACAAGGCATAAGTCAACAGAATTCAGTCTTCAATTTTATCAAGTTGAAAAGTATAAGTGGATTTTTCATATACAAAGTACTTTCATATTTTTAATGAGGTTCTTACATATACTTTTAAGTAAATCACACACAAAGAAGTAGCTCTCAAAATTAATCACTTCATTCTGAGGAATAAGGTGTCAACACCTACGTTTCTGTAGCAAAAAATAATGGCGGATCTTAAATTACCAGTTTTCTCTGGTACTCAAGGTATCTTATGATCTGTTTCTTAGCAATTCTGCACTGAACAACAGGTCCCACATGCAGGTATTTCATCAACTGCAGTAGTTGTAGGTGGGACAGAAGCCAGCCAACACAACATTCTGAAGTCCACTTGGCCCATCTTGAGGCCAACCAGACATGCCCAGGAGCCCTGTTTTTTTTATCTTTCTTCCTCCTGTGTTTTTAACATAGTTGTTACATACATTTCTCTCCACTTTGGAGGTGGATAAGTACTTCAGGCTATCTGATACAGTTCTCCATAAATTTGACAGTCTGCCTAGTGACAGTATTGCTATTCTACACAAGTCTCAGCAGCTAGAGCAAACAGAAAGAGCACAAAGTATCACTGCTGATATATCACTTTTATACTGCAAAGTATAAAAGCTGCCAAGTAGAGAGAGAAAGCAATGGAGGATATCAATAGCATATTGCATCTTGCTGGCAAAATAAGGACTATGCAAAATACAGGAAAAATGGGAAAAAGACTACAGGATAACAATTCAACAGTCACCCACACATTCCCATACACTTTGGATGATGTTTTATGGAGATAAATCCTTAAGAAGTAGTGACAGAAACCATTTTAAAAGACAGTCAATTGAAAAGATGGCATGCTGCCTCTTAGATCATGTCCTTAGAGCTATAAGTTATCAGAAGAAACTTGCATGTGGAATGTGGCTATAGTATGTGGCTATAGTATAGAATGTGGCTATAGTAATTTCTAAGCTAAATTGAACTCTGCATTTAGACTACTTAGCTAACAACTCCAGGAAAAACATAAAACAGATTTTAAAAGAAAAAAAAGTTAGTGAAATTTCTATGAACACTTCAGAAATAATTTTTGTCTTTTGACCAGTTTGTGCTCTCTCTAAAATGCAGGCACTACTCATTTATGATTTTTTTTTTGCTTGTTCCTTCTACTCAAGATGTGCCTTCTTGTAGAATCCTAGGCTTACTTCTGTTTCTGTAAAGCTGGCATGATACCTATTTCCAGAGCTACTTAACTTGTACTAACTAAAAGTGAAGAGCTCTAAGTGAAAGCGTTCTAAATCCGTATGACTCAATCCCAAAAGCAACAAAGGTGAAACAACAGCTAAGCTAGGCTCCAAAACGCCTTCAGAAATAACAATAGGATAACTTTGTAATGGCATAATTGAGTAGGAATGTACCCACATTGGACTTCCTGCAAGTAAATTTATACCGTATTGTGAAAAATCTTCACTGAAAGAATGGAGGTTGTACTCCACAGGTGCATATTTTGAAAACAAAACAAAACAAAGAAACAAACAAAAATATTTAGATACAAGGTGTCTTATTGCAAAGTAATCACTAGTGCAGTTTTGGGCTAAGGTTTCTTTTAATAATTTACCTGTCGTACAGTTAAGCATCACCAATTCCACAGTTACTGAGCTTATGTTGTCAGTGTGATTCCTGGAGGTAGTCTGTTTTAAAGTGATGTAACTTAGTTAAGAAACCAATTCATTATTTACTAATTTAGTGAAATGCAAGTGACTTGGATTAATACAATAAGCCATGAAAAGGCACAAAATTCAATACAGGAGTACCCAATGGACCTGCGATAGACTCTTGCTGGGAGGCAAGTATCTAGAAGAGTGACTGACTGATAGCACTGTAATTGAGATTAGCAAGAGATTAAGGCAAATTTCCAAGGAAAGGGGAGAAGTGGTTCTCTCATCTTAAAACACCAAACACATTATGTGGAGACCATAGTGAAAATTAAATAACAAAGAGTAGCTGGAAATTAACAGTTGAGTACAAAGCACAAAGGTACCACAAGGCTGATGAGAACAAGTTGGACTCGATGATCCTTATGGGTGCCTTCCAACTCAGGATATTCTATGATTCTAAGGTAGGGAGAAACCTGATTAGTGATTCCGCTGCAGAAAACTCAGAACTTGAGCTTGTGAAAAGCAACTGAAACAATCTTGAAATAGTATGTTAAAAAAATGACACAATATCTAGAGAGAAAGTTGCTGATAAAGAGGTCTTCTAGAAACCAGAGAAAAGCAAAGCTTGCTGTTGTTTGATAACACTAGGGAAATGTAGAAAGTCAAAAGTTTTTTTAAAAAAAAAAAAAAAATTACAATCCTACTAATTTGAATAGGAAGATCAACACGAAGCAGAACAAAAAAAATCACTTTTCTGAAAAGTAATTGAGCTGCTACCATACATTTACATACACATACACACACATGCACAGATATATGTATGTATGTAAAATAGGAAAAGAAAAAAAAAAACAGAATTCATAACCTCAGCCAACCAAATTTAGGATGATGGCAAATGCATTTAAGTAGAACCCTGGAAAGTTTCATCTAACTAGATCAGTTGGCTGAAGACCAATCTTTGAACCTTTGTCAGTTTTCCCAGAGCAGAGCATTTTCTGCTCCATCCGTGCTCACATATTTCTTTGGCAGTAGCCGAGTAGGTGGGGGAGGGTTGAAGGGGGGGGTGGTTAGAGCGATTTCTATTAGCGTGTTTGGAGAACAGTCACTGCTGAACACACACAGGTGAGTTACTGGTTTTAGTTCCCCCACCACCAGCACCACCCCTTTTTTTCCCTCCTCATTAGGGGAGTAACTTTCACTGGGAGAAAGACAGAAGAGCAAGCAATATGTGGTCTGAAGAAGCCTGCCACTGTGCAAGCTTTCTAGTTTCCAATACAGACTTGAAGTCGTCATCAGATCTCCTTTACTACGTAACATCTCTGATGTGGTAAGAGTTAAAAAACTGAATGTGGCATTGGCAATGAATTCAGAACTAGTTATTAAGCGAGTCTTACAATGTGGCAGGAGAACTCTTAACCAGAACTCAAAGACAGTGCAACTAGAAGCTGCTAGAATCAAGACAGGACTACTCTCTTATAATTCCCACAGCTAGCTGATAGGTAGAAAACTATATTCTGTAATTTACTTGAGGAGAACTAACAATAAGGTAGTTACCTAATAATTTGGCAATAAGAATCAAAATAGCAACGTGAACGTACTTAACATATTTTAGTAAGTTACACATATCCCAAACACATTTGAAACCTGTAGTTAGCAACCAAAAAAAGCAGAGAAAAGGTACAAAAATATTTTCTTCAATCATTATTTGTTACAAAATACTACCAGCAGTTAAAGGGCAAGTTGTTGTTACAAATCATAGAAAACATGTCCATTAAATTATATTTTGGTTAACTAAAAGCATTACTTGAAAAAATGTTATCCAAATTAAGCATGAACATTTGTCTCTAATTTCTCCCCCAGTAATCTCCACTTTAGCACAAATTCAACGGTGTTATCAATCCACCTCTGTGAAACTTGACTTCTGTACTCTACTAAAAAGTGCAGAAGTGGTATCCAGCTGCTGCAGAGTAAGTATTAGGAGAGATTTTCACTGCCTTTGTAAGCGCTAGTTTTAGGGCAATGCTGGTAACAAAATAACCTTACTCAATGTCTTAGAAATAATTATGGCTTGGCTTTCTTTTTAGGCAAGTTGTTTTTAGATTGTAATCGGTTTAACCTAAGCACAAGGAAAAACTTTGCAAAAATAAGATCAGAATGTTGGAAGAGGAAATGGCTTGAACAGGTTTTTAAACAATGGTAGGAGCTTCCACCTATAAGCTGTTCAAAACACATTCAGGCAGTTCTAAATACTGTAACTCATTGTATTGAAGTCATCTTATGGGGGACGAGGGCAACATCAGGCATTTGAGTTGAGGCTTACCGAGAGCTGCCCATGCATTGTGTAACAAGAAGAAGTTAGGAAAGAGGAAGTAGAAAGTAGTTGTGAAGTATAATGGCAAATACAGAAAGCATGCCTTCAGTTAAATGATTAAAAATATGTTGGCAACCATAACAAGATTAAAGGTTTCAAAACTGTACGTATTATTATGGTATCCTGCACAGGGTTAAAAGGTTTAAAATGCTAAAGCATAAATAAGCATATAAGAAGTTTCTGCTCTCTGAAAGTAATTTCTTAATATATCGATTGATAGATTTAATTTCATCATGTATTGTTGAAAACAGTCTATATTGCTCAAACTATTATTGGACAGTCAAATGTGCAATAAAAATATTCAGAGAAACAGTTTGAGTCAGCAAGTCTTAGGAGGAAATATTTGACAGAAAAATAATAAGATCTGACAGTATAAAGCAGTCTTCATACACAATAAGTGCAAAACGAGACTGCCAAAAACTTTATAGGCGAAGCCTAGAAAATGCGTTCTGATATTACACTTCGGAGGGATAAAGAAACAAGAAATCTGACTTTAGTCATAATTTTAGGTAATTTTACCTGAAAGAAATTATTCTATGTAATATACATTTCGATGACTGCCCTGATAAATATCTGACCACAGGACCCAAACAGAAGCGTAACAAGAGACATTAGCTTATGAACAAAATTCGGTCATGCCCTTTTGAGGACCATGGACAAGCTTCAATCATACAAGCCTGAAGTTAAGAATTGCAGAATAGGCTATTTGAAACAGCACTTAAACTCTTCAGACATCCCACAGACATCCTCAGGCATTTTGTTTGAGCATTCTTGATAGACGTCTTTCATCTCTATTGGTAATTAGGAGCTGGTTACCAGAATGACCCCTGGTAATTGAGCTCTAGTCAATCAGATGAGAGCATGCTTAGCAGAAATATTATTGATTCCTCTTGATCTGCTACCATGGAGAGCCACACTGTGGAAGGGGCTCCAGCTAGCATAGCCTATTTATACTTTTCAGTTCCCAAACTAACACCTGGTTATAGAGCATCACCATCATGAGTGGTCTAGAGTTTGAACACTAGTATCATGTAATGTTCATAGGCAGTATGATTTCCTTTCATAAAAGGAAACTTATCAAACTTTCCAATCTTACACACGTGGTTGAGGATACATGAAGGCCAAGCAATTCTCTAAATCGCTAATAGTTTGCTAAAAACAACATTTTTAGCTCTGAATAGGCAGGCTACAAGTACAGAATGAGTAATAATGAAGTACACAGACTATATTAAAAACAGAGACCAGCTGCACTCAGGTAAATAGTTTCATAGGCTACAGAATCTGTGAAAAAGTCAATGTCCAATTTGTGGGACTTTATATGCCCTTCTGTAGAAATACACCAATTCATCACAAACTTTCACCATGATAACCACAAGCTTAGCTTCACCTACTCGGCTGAATAAAATACTCAGCTTTTCAGGTAGGATTTTACCAAACAACTCTAAGGTATTCAATTGTAACACAGTCTCTAGAAGTAGCTAATTTAGATGCCTGCATAGTTTTAAATATAGGTAGACACTGACTGCAGGCATGCACAAGAGACTTTCCCTACTATTTTACACCAGTTACAGTCTCAAAGATGTTTGTGGCTACTCTAACTGGATCTAGAAAGAGACTCAAAAAAGAGTATTCAAATATACTACTTATTTAGGTGAATACAGCAGTTCTACAGAAATATATTAAGATGAGCACAAATCTCAGTTCAGTCTATCTTAAGTCAGAGCCCTGTTATGCAAGGGGTATTTTGCTAAAACACAATTTCGTCTAGTGACATACAGCCAAGAATCACAGCTTCCATTTGAACAGATTCTAAGATTCATGCCCTTCACCACTAAGGAAGAAAACAAAAAGTCAATTTAAAAATTAAAACATGACAAAAAGCAGATCCTTTTTTTGAACAGACATCACATGATTTCCTGCTCCTTTAAGGGGTGAAAATATCTAAAAATGACTGATTGCCTTCTTCAAATGGCAGTAAAATTGCTGAGTTGCAGAAGTAGACCTAATAATCTAAACTGATGAAGAAGCTGTGATATTTCTTCTACTGTAGCCTGACAGAATAAATTGAGCAATGTAAAGGTACTAATGACAATTTTATTTATTTAAGCTAGAGAGAGTTATGAGAGTAATTTCTTTATTATTTAAGAACTACTGCTAAAAATCTGGTTTTAAAAAAAAGGGGGGGGGGCCCGGGGGAGGAAGTCATTTACCATCAATTACCTGAAAGTCATCATAAGGGAACAGTAGCATTTCACGTAAGGCATCATTCAAAATCTGTGTTTTCCTCTGAACGATGACATTTTCGTAGTCTATTGGTTCTATGAGCTTTGGTTTTGCCTAGAAGAGGAAAAAAAAATAAATTCAGGTATACTGAGGAAAAACTACAACTGTTGGCCGCTTTAAGAAGTAACTCTTTAAAATGCTGGCAGAAGGAGATTTCATCTTCACCAAAAAAATGACAGTATTGAAAATGTGGACTTCAAGTCACGCGATACCATACAGATAAGCACAACTGATATTTATGCAGACAAGCACACTATTTGCATCAGAAAGAACAAATAAAACTATTTCATAAAAACAAAAAGGCAGAGCTTATCAGAATAAACATTTGTATATTTACAGCATAGACAAACAGGAAAAAAAATCAGCAAAAAACCCTGCTGAGCTCTTTAGTAATTACCTTTCCTTAATACTGCCTAGAGAGCTCTGATCTGGGTTCAGCAGGGATTAAAACGCATAGTCTTAGCTTTGAGCTTTGTTTTAATTCAGGAACCTGCAATAAGGATAGGCTAATTCACATTCCTACTTCTCTATAGTTTTTTCAGAATTCCCATAGGCCATTTTTCTTTCTCGTAATTGAATGTGTAGCTTTCTTAACATACTATTGAACATTTAAAGCACTACACAGCACTCAAAACATTACAGCTGGCTGTGTACAATCAGTGAAAAACCTTCATTCACCTCGCTGAGCCTTCTGTTCACTGGGCAGATAGCAAAACAGATTTAGAGAGAGTTCTGAGTGATGCAGAATGCCAAAAAACCTTTATTTTTTGAGCATGAATCCTCAAGCAACAGAGACTTTTGTCACACGTTTTTTCTTTCTCCCATGACTCCAACTTTCGCCCGTTTTGAGGAAATTGAAAAGCAGAAAGGGCAGAAATCCAGTGGAAGACAGGCCTTACTGTTATCACTGACAACTTATAACAACTTTAAATATTTGTGAATATAAATTAGTTTGTGAATATAAATAATTTTATACTACACGATAAAAAATACAGAAATACTATACGGTAACAGCTGCTAGTAAAGCTTTATCTATATCTAGGTACTGAAAGACATAGTAAACTAAAAACCTGAGCTGAAACATTATGCTCATATGTCTCAGAAACACTATCTTGAAACCGTATTCAGGACAAAGACTTTGTTTTCGGGGCTTTTGATGTGAAATATTACTATCATCTAAGTATTGTGACAAGTTTCAGAGCATGAAGCAGCTTTCAAATTCAAATGAAGTACATGAAAAATACACCATTCAGAAGCCAAGACACCCTCTGCTCACTTGGCTCCCACTTCCAATGAGGGCACCAGGTCACCACCTACCCAGGCAAGCAAGGCGTCTGCCTGTCAGTCACTGAGCCTGAGCTCAGCGCAGTACGCTCTTACATTAAAAGAAGCTTTAGATACCACTACAGTGCTGTGGCCATGTCAGCCTTGGCAATGCTACTTCTCCTTCTGAAGAGTTTCTCATGAAAAATGATACTTAATGTGCTGCATTGGCAGGCTGAGCATCTCTTCCAGGCTGACCAGCCTTTAGGAGAAGCAAAAGTAAATAATCCAAATTAAATAGTGTTCAAGCAACGTACAGGGGATAGAAGACCACTTTAGCCATGTATGCAATCAGTCCTTTTGGTTAGCTAAAGCTTTGCATTCTCAACTGGCTTAAATTAATTGAAAGGAGTGTTAACACCAAAATGACCCTCCCTCTTGTGGCACATTCCTGAGGCTTCTCACACTAGTACCAGCCAACTGAGTAGTCACATTTTTGAGCCAAATTAGGAGCCGATCTGGTTTTACAGGGCTCTTCCCAACCAGCCAGCTCTCGGGCCAGCTCTGCGGGAGGGTGCACAGACGACGGCACAACCGCTGGTGCCAGGAGCTGATGGAACCCTTTCAGAAGCAGGGCAGCTTCACACCACTAGCCAGGGCATAAGACTGCTAATTAAATGCTGCTGCAGAAGCATTTTGAACTCTGGTACTTAGTTTCAGTGCAACTCATAATTTTAAAAATTTCTTTAAAAAACAAAAAGGTAATTCAAGA
Organism: Oxyura jamaicensis; assembly: GCF_011077185.1. Classification (NCBI taxonomy): domain Eukaryota; kingdom Metazoa; phylum Chordata; class Aves; order Anseriformes; family Anatidae; genus Oxyura; species Oxyura jamaicensis. The sequence continues at coordinate 149,540,345 of NC_048893.1, read as the reverse complement.
CAAATATTTTAATATTAAAATGCAATTTGAGAAGCTTTTGTAAAGCAAAGAAGAAACAACCATGGCGAATACCGTCACAAAGTTCACTGTATCAGGACATCTACTATCCGGACTTGCAAACAGGCAGATCAAGGCATCAAGTCCACTTGACAGCAAGGGAAAGCTTGTCACCTCAACTTGGCAATGGATTTTCACGTGGAGCTGTACATGATCAGCTTCTCTTGCTTTTGCACCCTGGTGCTGAGAAACTACATCCATGCTCCTGCTAATGCTCTTGTGAAGGTGATAGGTGAGGATGAAGAAAGCTAGCTCTGGCTCTTCTCATTTTACCAGCATCATGAGAGGAAAAGGATTGCTTTTAAGAACAACTTAACTAAAATTATTTCGTTAACACACACAATCACTTCTGTAGCATGCTAATTCAAAAACCAAGAACACATATTCTTCAGCTCCTAAAGGCATCCAGTTTGTTGCAAACATATGACTATACCCTAGAGACACAAAACAAGTCCACCACAACCTAAGGATGATAAAAAAGATCTTTAAAAGCAAATGCTCACATTTTGCTTACGTGTAGTAAACATGACTAAAAACAAATCTCTACTTTACTACAAGAATCTAAAGCTCTCTGGAGCTGATGCCCTGAATATGCATCTGTCCTCAAAGTCTGTGGGACATGGGTGTAGCTAACGGGACCAGAAAGCCATGCCATCTTCCTATTTAATCAGTGAAGTACCTGATTTACAGAAATATCCTGAAGATTTTTTGAAGAGTATCTTCAAGATACTCTTGAAGATTTTCCTTCTCCTAGTTTTTCCAGAGTGTTACTCAATTCTTTCTTTGTCATTTGTCAGATCCAAAAGGAAGAGGATGTTTTATCAGTTAAACCAGATATGAAAAAGAAAACAATAAACAGCACACTGCCTTGGCATTTAGCCAGCCCTACAACATCACAAGGAAGCAGATTCTCTCTCAAGCTCTTTTTCAGAAAAAAAAGATTTTTCCGGTGTATTATTGCATGTAATATATATATTTTTTAAAAAGGGCACTATGTACATACAGTGTTATTGAAGATGAGTTATGAAACAGCTGACACAGATAAAACTCAGCCTGGTCAAGACTGCATAACCAAGCTTACAGATACAAAAGTCAGTCTCTCAGAGAAGACCTAATTTTTCCTATTAATTTGAAGAAACAATATTTTTATCTCAGTAATGTAAGAAAATGCTAAGAGCACAGCGTTTCATGGAGCTCAGCACTTGACCTAGCCACTGGCATTGTTTGTAGGAAACCAAAACAGAGGAAGTACCTGCTGTACCACTTAGATTTTGGCAGCGTGTTATAGGCACGAAAATTTATCAGAAATGAGAAGCATTGTAAAACAGCAGTCATGACACCCACACGGTAACTGGTAATCTGCTAAAATGTCATTTATATATTTGGACAAGAGATCAGATAAAAAGTAGGAGCATTAAGTTAGGAGTTCAATGACTGCCTACATTGTCCATTAGAGAAAAAAGTGTGTTTTGTTTTTTTTTCCTCATAGGTCTCATGAGACAAATTTTATCTTCCACTCACCTTCCCACAAAACAGGGGATGATCAAGTTTTTCATAACTGGGGACTAGCTAGCCTCAACATCATTTGCCTTATAAAACCATATTTATCATATAGTCCTGCACAAGCTTACTAACAAGTCCTCATTAAAAGTAAATTAACTAGATTTATCAACTTCAAGTGTAACTTTTTGAATACATTTTATCATAGAGCTTGTTCTTAAATATTACATTATACATTTTCCCCTTTCTTACGTATGGTTGATTTTGTGACTTGAACTTTGGGGCAGTGGGAGGGAATAGACTTCTGTGGCTTTACATAAAGACCGCATTACCACTATGCATATACTTAAGGAACAATATGCTTTCATTGACAAATTCAAAACTTTTATGCCTCTGGGACCTGAAAGAATGAAATGCATTCTTCAGGTCACTGGTTCTCATGCTTACATAAACAGACCAGGGCTTGAAAGAATCACCCACACAAACAGTAAATGGTTATCCAGGCTTTTTTTGTACCGTGTTTCTTTAAAAAACAGGAATTACGTTTCTATTTTTTCAGTTTAACCATAAAGCCTGAAAAATCTTGTTCTATTGTTTACCCAAGACTTAAGGTGGCTGTACCAGAACGAAGTTCCAAAACTCAATGAACATATCCTAAATTACAAAGCTTCGTGCTTTTATTTACAAGAAGTACTTAGTTGACAGCCAAGATCCATTTAAACACAGGAACACTTTTCAGAGCTCAAACATTTTGCTAAGAACTTCTGCCCTGCCAGTATTTAACATCAGGTTTTTAATATGGGTGCAGTTCCAGTTATTTGACTTCTAACCTCCTCTGCAATTTGCTTTACTTTCAGACACAAAGCAAGCGTGCTGTCTCCTGTTAAGTTCTCCCACCAGCACAGAAGCTTCTGACAACAGAATTAGGCATGGGCAGTGCTCTATTAGACCGAAGAACTCAGGTGCCTTGTGTGTTATGCTTCAAGTTTATTTTCATGCAGAAAGGCCATTTCCATGGCCTCTGGATCCTCCAGCCTCCCACAGACATTATCTAGTTTGAAAGCAGCTGCTACTTTCAGACAACTACTAGAGTGCACCTGGACAGCACGTGTGCCAATTTGGTGACCTGTACAACAGCCACCACACGAGCAGTTCATCCCAAGTGAGGCTTTGGGGCACCACCTAACCAGGGAATAAGAAGTTTGGGTTAAAATCTGTAAGACTTCTGTTTTCTAAACACTTCTCATAGAAGAGCAACTTAACTCATCTTGGTGTTGAAAACTATGCAATCACAGGATCACAGGATGGCTGAGGCTGGAAGGGATCTTGGAGGCTCCAATCCCCTGCTCAAGCAGGGACACCTACAGCAGGTTGCCCAGGACCACACATTTCATTATTTTTAAGTACTTCAGTTTTACTTTGTTCCCATCTCTTAAAAGTTATTCTCTATTTCTCAACATGGAAAAGAATTCAATTATTTTTTTAAAAAAAGTTTAAAAGATTTTATGAACACAATTTACTTCTCTTACAAAAGTTTGACCTACCAAGTGGCTTCTTAAGGGGACTAACATGATACAGCGAAATGAAAATAAAACTTTTAACACCACACTTACAAGTAGCAGGCACACAATGGCCCAATGTTGAAACTAGACAATTCAGACAAATACCTGTATCTTTATCAAAAAAACACTTAGTCTCCTAGAAGTTCTGTTGAGGTGAACTACCACTTGGATTTTTTTCCCCCTACAGTAACAAAAATAAGAGGTGAACCACTAACGCTGATTTAGAGGTTGACATTATTTCAAACAGGAGTTCATTTGGGAAATTTTACATCCTGTTTTATGCAGACGATCAAACCAAAAGACCATGGTGATCTTTTCCGACTTTAACAATGATTATGCAGAATTTATTATCTTTAGCATCCTACTATAAGCAGAAAAAATAATTCAGGCACAGCACAGACACTCAATCAAATAACATAGTTTCAATATCACATAGTGCTCATAGTTCTAAATATTTCGTTTCCTAAGTATTCTGGCAGACTCTTTGTAAACTGCATTTACTAGACTTGGATACATATTGGGAAAAAAAAAAAAAAAGCTGATTCTGTCCAACCATTATAAAGACTACTCAAAAAAACTTGTGTTATGTAAATCACTTCATAATCAGCCGTAAAAGAGAAATGCATATACACTTGAAAGAATGTTGTAGGCTACAGCCAACACAAAGTATTCCTAGAGTAAACCAGAAGCCCTGTTCCAAAAGGGACACTCAAAAAGTAATCTCATACAATTCTATTGTTTTCTGGATTAGAAACTTTAAATTCTGCTGTTTACATTTTGCGACACCAGTTAGCAACGTATCGGCCTTACTCGTTACCTTACTACACCCCATACCAGCACGAAAATACCTACTGCCACTGTGGCAGTAAAAATCTAGTGCAATATCCCAGCCCAATGAAACCAAAATGGACCCAAACACTATTGTTGAATGAAACACACAGCCCTACTTTCTGCTTTCTCTCTAGCAGTGCATACAGCGCAAAGTCTCCTTGTGCCGTTTTATCCAGTTTTCCCAAAAAATAAAAAAGCAAAAATGGATATCCTGAATTCTCTAATTATATGCCACATATGCCATATATACACTTGTCTATATATGTAACAGATTAAGACAAAACTAGCAACTGAAAGGAAAAGAAAGCAAAGACATTTTTGTGACAGCTATGTGGAACCTAAATGTTCTCCCTTAAAATATTGACCGTTGTTGTGAATGCACCCACTTTATCTAAAAATATCAAACGAGAGGGGAAACACTGGTGGTGTATCAACCCATGAATATTAAAATCTAGTAGTTCCTAGAAAATTAAAAGGACATACTTCATAAATGGTTATAATTAAATGCAGCAACCTTTTATACTTTTCCCCCTTAAAGCACATAGTGATCGACTGCAGTACTCTAAGTATCTGCAGAAACACTAAATATCCTCTCAAGAGTATTCATGGGGGAATAAAAACAGTTCTAAATAAAGTTAAACATTCCAAAGGCAGGAAAGCACACACAAGATTAGCTCATATTGTACTGATGAAAATCTGGACCAGAAATGAGAACACACCCATACAGAAAAAACATGTTTTACTAACAATTGTTCTGAACAGAGCGAAACTAAAGAAAACAATGTAAAGAAAGAGAAAAATCTGTCTTGCTAACACACATGTAAGCTTCCAGTTATGTACAGAAACAATTCCCATAAAGCCACAGATGTGTATTAGTATGTATGCCAGTTTTTTTTTTGTTTGAGTCTTAAATTCATAGCATGGAATTCCAAGGGGGCTGGGGGAGGCACTGGGTGAGGATAACAGCCCCCGCTAACTTCAACCACAGCCGGACAAAAAAGAGGAGACCTTCCTCCTTTTCCTCAGCAATTAAGTATGAGATATTGTTAAATGTGACAGGAATTTCAGTAAGAATGATTTATGTACCTCTTTCTAGTGATACATGTTTAACAACCCTCCTCTGTTACTTGAAAAGGTTTATTATCCTAGCTGCAGCGAGTTGGTGGATTCATTACAGCTTGCTTATTATGTTCTCTTGCTGTCCTGCTGCCATTCCAACAGAACTAGTGTGTGGCAACAGAAAAAATGATTTTATTTGATCACCTCCCTCATATACAGGAACTTCGCCTTTCCCCACACTGGAAAGTACTTGAAAAGTTAAATCCCTAAACAACGTGCATTGACGACATTGAAAGATGGACCCTTTAACAGAAGTACACCTGAATTTAGACAGTTCTTCAAAAATGTAAGTAAAATGTAACCATTACATGCATAGTCTTTAGAGAGTTTAAATACATTTGAATTGAAAGGTACACAGGGCAGTTAAAAAAAATACAGGTGCTAGAATGGATTTTGAAGTGTAAAGTCGGCTTCCTTCATGAGACTACCCTGGACACAGCAGACACCGAAAAACAGCTGGTATGAAAACTAAATTCCAAAGTCACACTTGGAGGGAACCAACGACTTGGTAAATCAGAACAGCCAAAATTAATTTATTAATTTAAAAGGCAGAGAACAGCCAAAGAAACAAAACCAAATCTGAAATATACCTACAGAAGCAAGCTGGAGCTTCTCGTTAGCATCAAATTAAGCAGTTTCAGAGAGAACTGGAGTTACTAGAGGGAAGAGAGAACTTGTTTAAATGATTCTTACCATCGCTACTACAGCAGGACTGTCCCCTTCTGCTTCACAAGCACCTGCATCTTTGCGCTGCTGCGGAGACTCTATAACAAGGTCTTTTTTAGGATTTCTGTTTGTTCTTGCCTGCATTCTTTGATTGAAAATACAAAGTACAGCAAAACTGTATGGGTTTTGGCATCAAAATAATTAGCATGCCAGTAACCCAGTGAAAACAATAGCTTTTTCCCAGCACAAGCAGCAGAAAGTACAAACTAGTCTAACTTCTCAGCTGCAGTTTGCTTAATCTGTCATGGTGGGAATGCATGACAGACAAAGGCCAGCCCCTAAGCGTGTTGTATTCCTCCAGAGGAGGGGAAAAAAAAGAAAAGGTGGATCCACTGTAATGCCTTAAGGTTATGAATCAAACACAGAAGAGAATGCGTGTTTCTACAATGACCAAGTAAAACTACCCAAGATTTTAAAGTACTTATAAAATAAAAAATCTGGTATTTTGAAATATTTTTATCATAAAAAATAGCAAGTTTTTGATATATAAACATCTTCTATGCTTTAGAAGGATAAAGCTTTTAATATCACTCAGATACTAATCTTGATCACTAATCAAGTACTTTCTCTAGGACCAATGCCTCTAACAGATAAATTGATCTTTTAAAGTTTATATATATATATTTTAATCAGTTGGAAGGAGAAGGGGGAGAAATGCTCTTTTTAATCTTAGTGCTAAATCCATTTTACACATTTACATTAGCATCAAATTATCTCATAGTAAAAACCTTACTTTTAAAGACACTAACTCAAAAACAAGAGGGATTCAGACTCCTCTTTACATCTTCAATTTTCAAGCATTCAATTCTTCAGGTGAATTACCAGTCTCCCACAGTCTCTCTACTTGCTCAAGTCACACACTGTACCTCTGCCGGTTTCACTCCTCCCTCTGTGGAACCCTCCAGCATCTCCTACCTGTCTAACATCGAGCACCCTTCAAGAAAACACTGAGAAGACAAAGCAAAAACATCTTTACAAATCTTGACTGAAGTCACTTAGAATCAGAGAATCGTTAAGGTTGGAAGAGACCTCCAAGATCACCTGGTCCAACCATCCCCCTATCACCAATGTCACCCACTAAACCATGTCCCTAAGCACCACGTCCAACCTTTCCTTGAATACCCCCAGGGACGGTGATGCCACCACCTCCTGGGCAACCCGTCCCAACGCCTGACTGCTCTGAGAAGAAATGTCTCCTCATTTCCAACCTGAACCTCCCCTGGTGCAACTTGAGGCCATTCCCTCTAATCCTATCACTAATTACCTTTGAGAAGATGTTGACACTCAGCACCCCACAACTTCCTCAGCCATGAGGAACTGCCAGCCATCACCCGCTGGCTTTGGCTTCCATGTGATTATTTTATTTTTTGACAATGCACGACACTGGGGCTGGGGGTCTTCCCTGTCTCGTGAAGAGTTTTCAGAAGCATCTCTTGGCCCCACAATTCAAGAATTCAAGTCCTTAGCAATCAGCGTCTTCCAGTTCCTGACCCTACCTGGAGTACAAACTCAAGCCATGCTTCGATCTTGCTTTTGTAAACCAGTGAGGTCTCACACTTTACCACTGCTCAGAGACACCATTCAGCACGCACTCATAAAGTAAGAGGCAACAATTTTTAATCAAGATCATAATTGTAAAACCCATTAGTGTAGTGCAAAGCAAATTGGTATGCAACCAAGTTGATGATTTTGGTAATTTGGAAGGTTCAACTAGCCTAACTCCCTCATGTAGTAGTTTTAATATATGATTGCATGCTAAATTCCTCCTGAAAAAATGTGGTACGAACAGCTTTCTTCAGGTTTTGAGAGAGGTATTTTGGTTTTTCTCTTTGCCTCTTTTTAACATTGATGAATTACATATGACCTCCAAATGCAGACCTTGGTGGCTATATTAACCTGTCAAAAAAACATCTGAAAGAAAATTCAACTTCCAAGTGAAGCAGGACCCTAATTCAGACTCCCTGTCTACTGGACCAACCAGACATCTTTGGAAACTAAGCCACTTCTCAGCTCTGCTCCACTTCTTTGCACCATTAATTATCTCACTTCAGTATAACAGACATTGTCAATCTGACTTGACATCAATTTTTCTTATCCTCTTCTAGAGAGAAATTCACCTTAATCTGAAGAAAACAGATTTGAGTTGTGGAAAAGCTCAAATATCCACTTTTTTGGCTAGTATTTTTAAGAGACATTTTCAGGAGCAGGTTTCTTACTCTTCAGGCCTAACTTAAGATGTTAATATTCCTTTCTCTTCCCCTTCTCCACTGCCAGTCTCTCTGCTCTCACAGCTGCCCAGATAACCCTTTTTTGGCTTATTGCAATTGCGAAACTGAATCTGACCAATAGTTTTCCCATCCCATCCACTATGCTAGTCCATTTCCAATGAGCAAAGAGAAAGAAACAATAAAATTAACTTACTCATAATCAAGATAATAATGACTTACTGTGCTCCTGTCTTTCTCTCTAGGAAAAACAATGAGTTTACTTTTCAAACAGCCTTTCTAACATGTAGATGCTCTAGAAAACAACACTTTATGAAGCTTCATTAAGAGTTAAGAGAAGGAAACTAGCAGTTTGGTCAAATTTACAAAAACAGATCTTCCTGTGTAAGTCAAGGTAGACAATAGTTCAAGAACATTCAGCTACACTTAGCTTTTATTTTGCACCAGCTCCTTTTGTTTTCAGAAAACGGAAGTGCACAACAGCTTAGACTAAATTATACCATTACTTGAGGATGCAGCTGCCAAACAGGAATTTGTTTCATTGAGATGGGCTGCAATTATACTTAACTGAAACCAGCAATGCACAGCCTCATTGTGCACATAGCGCTTGCAAACACTCCCTAAGAAAGAGTTAAAAATATCATACACTTTAAGTAGTTTCTCTTCTGGTTGATTTAGGAAAGACTTCTACTTTTGAACTGCAACAATTGTTTTGTCTTGTTCAGGTACACCTCTAGAATGGATCTGAATTACTTTAATTCAGTTTAAGCATGATTTTCTTTGCCCATCATTCTTCCTATTCTTAAAATAGGAGGAAAGACAAGAAGAAAGCCAGAAGGCCAATATTTTTATAACATCAGTTTAAAGATAAAGTTATTTTTTCTACCAAATGGTTGATGTAATCTCTAGCCTGTATTTCACTAACACATACGCTATCAGAGGAGGTTGTTTTACTTAACACATTCAAGTACAAAGCAGTACCTACAGAGCTACATCCTGCATGAAACAGACCATAATTGCTAAAATAGATGTGTGTTTCCAACACTTACTTCCTCCTGAGGACTTCGTGATTACCTCAATGATTTATTCCACACACACACACAAAAAAAAAAAAAAAAAAAAAAAACAGAAAAACCAAGCCATAAAGATGAGATACTGCTTACCTAGCCAACACAGTCAAAAGAAGATTACATTATAATAGAGTTGTCTCAAAAAAAATTGCCCAAACCATCTTATGATTTAAAAAGTAAAAGACTAAAAACAGGATTTTCAGACACAAAATTCATCACCCCACTACATGACCTGTAGTTTAAATCATGTAACTGCAATTCACGAAATAAGATAACTCCTTTTTATGAGACAGTTACCTACGTAAGGATCAACAGATTCCAGGAAAACAACTTAAGTGCAAAAAAAAAAAAAAAAACAGTTGCTGTGTAAAACTTATTTATCTGCATTTCCAACATGACTCCCAAAATTGCAGGAAATTACTAGCTAAGTGGAGACATTCTTGAAGAATAACTCAGATCATTACAGAAACTATACATTTCATCTTTTTAAAATCATAGTGGCTTGAAGAACTTTTCATGGTACCTTTAATAAACAGTACTTTGCATATTACTTCAATTTGCCAAATATTTGGCTCCCTTCTTGCCTCACATTCCCTTGAGGAATTACCTATGTACTTACAAAATTACATGGGTGAAAGAGTTCTCAGTATTCCCAGCATATCTCAGTGTTCCATCCAGCAAACTTGCTGCTCAAAAGACAAGTCCCCACATACACCTTCTTATTCCTTCAATCACTTTTCCCACCAAGAGCTCACTTCCTAACATACAATACCACAAAATGAAGAGTCAGCAATGAAGAAAATGGGCAGCACATTGGAATTTCCTCTGAACTTGGGTGGAAGAAAGGAGTAAAAACTGAGTACCTCTTTTGCTCCAAGTCCCATGTATAGCCTGCATCAAGATGACTAAGCTCAACGTGGAACAGTCCATTTGGAAGGGACCTAATTCCAATTCTAATTATCTCTGTCGAGTGGCCAGTATCAGCACTCACTATACCTACCAAACATCAAACTTGTCTCTGTTACCTGTTCTAGGGAATGAACTGTTGCTTAACTTGTAGCAACAGAAGGCCAAGGGGAAAAGGGGAAGGAATAATCCTGCTTTAGCTTTACTTTGGATATCCTGTACACGTGAAAATAGAAGAATTTGACAACATCATTTACTAGAACTCCTTATGTGCCCTCTACCCCTTTAGAGCACTTCAAATTCCCCTGCAGCTTACAGCATCTCTTAAAAGGCAACTTTCAAAAATGGGAAGGAAGGATGGGCTGCTAGAGGGATTTTATGCTTTGTTTTCCTACAGTTTTTTTGTGTTTTTTCAAGACATTCGTTCATATGAAAATATGGACCCACTTAAGCAGAATGACAAGCACTAATAAAAGCCAATACCTCTAGCACTCATCTGTATCAGTAAGAGATACTCTAGCACTGCTCTCCCACACTTGGCATCCTGCCTTGCAGCTGTATTAAAGGCATAACATTTCATATGTCAGTGGAATTCAGTCTTGCAGCTATATGTATCTGAAAGCTGCCAAGTTTCTTAAGTGACCAACAGAGAGGCGCTTGCCCAGGGAAAATATATTCAAAAGTTCAAGAGAACGGCTTAGCCAGCTGATAGCAAACGGAATACAGCACACAGTTCACCTGGCAGTTCCTTGCTGAGCACATTACATTCAGATGAACTAGAAAAGGTCACAAAAAAAAAAAAAAAACAGAAGATTCATTCCTTCTGAGTAAAGAGAATAACAGAATGGCATGGGTTGGAAAGGACCTTAATGATCATCTAGTTCCAACTTCATGAAGGTCAAGGCCACGTGGAAGATCCTGCACCTGGGCCGGAGCAATCCCATGAATTCATGAGCACATGAATCCAGGCTGTGGGATGAGTGGATTGAGAGCAGCCCAGAGGGGAAGGACTTGCAGGTACTGGTGAACAAAAAAAAAAGAGCATAAGCAGGGAACATGCGCTTGCAGCCCAGAAAGCCATGTCCTGGGCTGCATCAAAGAAGTGCGCCAGCAGGTCAAGGGAGGCCACGTTAGCTGCCACCAATCACCTCCTTATTGTCCATGTGCCTTAGCAGTTTCCAGAGGATCTGCTCTGTAAGCTTGCCAGGCACAGAGGTGAGACTGACCAACCTATATTTCCCCAGGTCTCCTTTTTCTCTCTTTTAAAAAATGGGGACTACGTTTCCTCTCTTCCAGTCAGCAGGAACTCCACGGGGCTGCTACGACATCTCAAATATCGTGGACAGTGGCTTAGCAACTGCATCCGCCAGTTCCCTCAGGACCCTCAGATACATCTCATTAGGTCCCATGGACTTCCGCACCTCCAGGTTCCTTAGGTGATCTCAAATCAGATGCTCTCCTACAAGTAGGAGGTCTTCATTCTCCCAGTCCCTGCCTTTGCCTTCTGGGGCTTGAGCTATGCAGCTATAGCTCTTGCTGGTGAAGGCTAAGGAAAAGAAGTTCTTTGCAGAAGAACCTCACCTTTCTCCATATTCCAGGTAACCAGGTCTCCCCTTTCCTTCAGCAGAGGGACAACATTTCCCCTAGTCTTCTTTTTATCACCAACCTACTTACAGAAGCCTTTCTTGTTGCTCCCAACATCCCTGGCCAGATTCAGTTACACCGTGGCTTTAGTTTTCCTAACCTGATCCCTAGCTGCTCAGGGACTTCCTCTGCTGGGATGCATTGCTCCTGAGTTTGAAAGGTGATCACTGAATTAACTGGCCTTCTTGAGCCCTCTTCCCTCCAGGGCTTTATCCCACAGTACTCTACCAAGCAGATCAATGAATGGACTAAAGTCTGCTCTCCTGAAATCCAGACTGGTGAGCTTGCTCTGCACACTCCTTGCTGCCCTAAGGATCTTGTACCCCACCATTTCATGCAGCCAAGGCTGCCTTTGACCTTCACATTCTATACTTCGTGTTCTATTTTTCACATTCTGTAAGATACGAGTGTGCTAGATACTATACGACTTTTCATGTAGTCAACATCTAACTAAAATTCCCCTTTCACTGACTTCCCATGGTTAAGTCACATTTAATAAAGCAAGAATGAAGCACATTCCAGAATAGGTAGAATCACAATTCTTCTAATCCCTCTTTGGAGAGGCATCTCTCTATCAAAATGAATTACATAAATCTCAAGATTAAGATTAGAGTTAACATTACTCTCAAAATATTATTTGAAGGAGAGATTCAAGTAGCCTAGCCAGGATAAAGATACTGAGGTACCACAAAGAGAATGTCTCTATCATAAGTAGACTGCAATGATTAAAAGTCTTGTTCGTGTCGTACTTCTGCATACTGTAATCTATGAAGCATCAACTTCAGGTGCACTTGCCTGACTCACTGGTGACTGATTTACTTCATGCCATCTAAGTAGAAATCCTGTTTTCAGGGAAAAACTGACTGTTCCTTGTGGCCCCACAAGAAAGAAGAAGAGGAAAAAAAAAAAAAAAAAAGGTAAAATTTAGGCAGGATAGGAGACTTCAAGGTTAAAACTGCAACACTGCTATGGGATTTAACTTAATGCTTTGAAATATCTCTGTATAAACAAGACATGTACAAGCAGGCTGACAGTGAGAACAGTATTTGACCAAAGATGGCTCTTTTCCTAACTGGACAGTAGCTTGCAATTATCAGAAACAAATGGGACAGCACAGACACTAAACCAAAGACATTAGAGAGTCAAAGCCTCAAGTCAAAACATCTCTTGAACAGAAGAGGCTCTGTGCCAAGCAAGCCCAAGGTATGGAGCGGTCGCCCCACTGCATAGCATCAATCTTACAAAGGCTTTTTCCAGGAGTCACTTGATCCTTGAGACAATTGCTAATTCACCTACGCACTTGTGCAGCAGTAAAAGCAGACGTTGGTTTGCCTAAAAACTGAAAGACGTTAATTTGTTCCAGGAATTATGTGCTTGGTCAATCTGTGCTCCCATTTCCCTTGTTGAGAGGGTAGAAGGATACTAGAGATGGGCATTCAACTATTCTTCAAAATGGTAAATCTAAAGAAAAGTTAAAAACAAAAATTCTACAAGAAACATCAGGAGATTTGGCCAAAACTAATAGTCAACAGTCAGTTGGCTTGTAGATTCCAGGCTTTTATTACCCAAAGCAGAAAAATCAAAGGAGTTTGAAAATGCTCTCATACAAGAGACACAAGAAGAGCTATGGAACAATTGGATACTGTACTTGGACATGCCTGCCTCTTCTGTATTAAAGAGGTTTAATGAGATCTAATGCTCTGGTTGCTGATGGATAAAAGCCACTTTTCATAGAGTTGCAAGTTTAAGCAAGTTATGAGAGTGACCTAAGAGTAAGCCACACAACTTACCTGCCCACCCATTAGAGAATTGCTGCATGAACTGTTTAAGCACATTAAAAAAATATTGCACTTACTCAGCAGTCTGACTTCCTAGAACCTTCCCCTTTCTAAATTTCTACTTCATTTCTACTGAACTTTTCTACTTTAAATAAAGAAGTTGATATTAATTTTTCAAGGTTTACTTTAAGGACATCATACATTAAATTGAGAAAAAAAAGTTGTGTTTTTTTTAAAACAAATTTATTTAATATTATTCTGAAATCAAAATATTTGCAACTGTCTACTGTGGAGTCGTTTCCAGAATGATACAGCTCTTTGCTGTCATTAATCAATCTTCTACTATGCAGACTTCGTTATATCTCAAAGATGTCCCAGTTTATTAAAAAGCACGACTCACGAGTAGCACAGAAAGAGCAGTCACACAAAGATTCAGTAATGCTAATAGTGACATTGATGTAAAGTCAACAGGTTACATGGACCAAGAAACTGCAGTTACTAAAACACGAGGTTGGTAGTTCTGTTTCCAGCAGATACCTAAATCTATCCTATTAAAAGTTGGATTCACACTATTTCAAAATGCTCTGCGCTTCTTGAAAATTTTGTAAGCACAAATGAATTATCAGTTATTCAAATTAAGGACATTTTCCACATGGTACTGTAAAAAAAAAGTGACATATATGACATTATTAGGCTACATCTTACACACACCAGTTACTAAACTACCTAAAATAGAGCTAACTAACTACAATTTTATAATGTTTAATGAAACAGCTGACTTGAGTGAGAAATAAAGAGTGAACCAAGCAGAAAACAAGTAAAAAGAAAAAAAGTTGATCTTATTTTTTTTTAGCTTTTCAGATAAATATATAGAAAAGTCACTTCTTCAGCTCAGTCTGTCTGTCTTCAGAATCGATTCCATCCAGTTGATATCTCCTCCACCAGCACTGCTAATACAGTCAACTAGCCTCTTTAAGCACTGAAGAAGTTGGAGTTTTGCTAATAAGTTGCTGAATTTTTAAATCTTTTTGGTTTTCTTGTCACCACGCCACTGTTCTCCCTTGCTCATTTTCCATCTTCATCCACCATGTGCAACAGCTGTTCAGGTCCCAAACAATACAGTAACATTTTGCTCCTAGGTATTTGTTGGTTATACTATAATCATAAATACAATTCCATCTGAATATAAGAATAAAGGTCATGAGAAAAATGTCTAACCTGAAAATACTGTAACACAACAGAAATAACATGTAATATCAAGCTGAGAACAGAAATTTAAAAAATAGGAAAATCCAAACTAAGTTACTTCGACCATACAAACTAGTATTTTGAAACTGTACAGAATCACACATCTTGTTTTTGTAGGTGTTTCTTTATATTTTTATTTTTAAATTGCTTACCATAGAAACATTTAGGTTGGAAAAGACCTTCCAGATCACCAAGTCCAACCATCAACCTGACCTACTGCATACCATCACTGAAGTACGTCCCTTATTGCCACATCCCCACATCTCTTAAATACCTCCAGGGATGGGGACTCCTCCATCTCTCCAGACAGCCCATACCAATGCTGACCACCCTGAGAAGAAATTCTTCCAAATATCCGATCTAAACCTCCCCAGTGCAATCTGAGGCCCTTTCCTTGTGTTCTAGCACTTGTCACCTGAGAAAAGACCGACAACCTCCTTTTGGGTAGTTGTGGAGAGTGATGAAGTCTCCCCTCAGCCTCCTCCAGAAGAAAAAAACCCAGCTCCCTCAGCTGCTCCTTGTAAGTCTTATATCCCTCATCTCACTGAGAAAGTAAGCAAAATTAGAATGTTTTCTCAGTATTTACGAACGAATATACCCCAGGAGGACATCTGAGAAAAACATATTTCTACTAATTTTGATGCAACTTTAACAACACCTCAAACTAAATCTTCCATTGAAATATTGATTTATCCCCAAGTGAACCTGGAGACCCTAAGAAATCTGTAAACCCTGTGTTACAGAACAACATAAAGAGATAGAAAAAGATAATAACGAGCTAAAAACATTCCTATACCAAAGATACAGTATTTACATTGTAGGTTTGAATAACATCAAATGGATAGAAGTGAATTATATTCCTGAGAAGGACATTCTCACCCAGCCTTCATTTTATCTTTGATTTCCCTTCAAGCAATCAAAAGAGCAGACATGCCTAAGAGAAAACTTTAATTAAATTTAATAAGAGTTCAGATATAGCCTCGTGACCTCTTGATTACAGGTTAAATAGGAAAAACAAAACCATACAGTGCATGCTGAGTCAACTACCGTTGCCTCCTTATTTGTTCGCGGAACAGGAGTTTTTTCCTCCAGGGAGAAATACTTCCTGAGTGCTTTCTGTTCACAGGAAATTTTCACAGGTTTTCAACACTGGTTTTGCAGAAGAATAAATGTGTTCTTCTATTAAAGAACTCCCTGAAATTCACTGGTGTTTTGACAACAGCTGTGAATCAGGAGATATTTGATCCAAAATAGCCAAATACCTCAGATAGCAGCCAAAGAGGCAGAGTTAAGAAACTGCAGCTAGAAGACATGCTACAGCACAGACAAACAACAGATAGGTGAAGCAATACACCCACACACGCATCTGTCGCAACAACCAAAATAAAGGAAAAGCCAGGAAGGTGATGTGCATTGCCGCTCTCTTTTTGTCTTGGGCATCCAAGTTCTCTTTGAGGAGGAGGATTCCTGTAGTCTTCACCTCCTTGCATGGCTTCTTAGCGAGAAGTGAGGCCATTTCTATTCCTGAAAACCACTCTTTAGAGGAGGAAGAACTGGCCAAATTAGCTTTTAATAGCAAACAGCAGGAAAAAGAAAAAACAACCAAGCCAAAAAAAAAAAAAAAAAACCTTTTAGAGCTTATGAGCATAAAATAACTTGTCAGTAATGCCAAGATTTCAGTATCCTTCCCCCACTTCAGAGAATCCTGCTTTCCACCCTTAAGGGGTAGATTAGTAGCAACTGTTCACCAGCCTCAAAGTCCCCAGAAGCCACAGCCAGCGCCAGCTGGTGACCTGTCAATGAAGTGACAGTTTTTCTCTTGCAAGCTCTAATTTTTGCCCTTATAGACTACAGTAGTTCACTAAAATGAGCAAAAAGTCATTCTGACCCCCCTCTATTGTAATGATTTTCAGTACTAGCCTTCAAGTATTTATTCCAGGAAGAAAAATATCTTGATCTACTACTTTCATTTAAACTAAGGTGACAAAGCCATACAGGAAAATATAAATAAATAGATATACAGTATTGTTATTCAAAAGCATTTAGAATTTCTAGAGTAGAAAAAAAGCCAAATCGACAGATCTGGAACTTGAGTTGCAGATGGAAGTCTAAATATATTTTGTGCTTGATCTTGCCAGTTTGCAATCCTATTCTGTAGACCTAAATTAAAAAAGAATTATTCCTGGAAAAATACCACATGAAACAAAGATGAAGTTATATAATTCAAATAATTTTCACTCCAACCTCTAAGTTACAATAATATATATATATATATATATATATATATATATAATATTTCTCTATTCCCTCATCTATTTGTATAATGTAAGGCCAGTAAAGACTCTGGGTCTTAAAATCAAAGGACTGTAGAAGTTATTAAAAGTATTCAGGGTCCAGAGTTTACAGAAGTCTAACAAGCATCTGTATGAGGCTGACTTTAAAGTGTTTCACAGTGTAAAAAGGTTTCTAATACCTAGAGGAAGCCATTTTACTTTTAATAGCAACCAATATTAAGAATTTATAAAATGCAATACTACCATAAAACGTAACATGCATGCTGTAAGTTCAGATGCTTTCCTGGAAACTTAGTAATTACTGTATGTATATATACATGCATATATCTACACATGTATGTATTATATACATGTATTCTTTCCTGCAAATTTCCTAGTGCATGTAGACACACAAATATCTACATCCACATGTTTTCCTCATATTTGTGTTCAACAAGAAAAGACCTGCCCGGCATAAAGGCAACAGAGCTTTGTGAAATTCCTAATGGCTTTCCTTTTCCATAACTGCAATTGCACAGCAGGGGTATGCCAGCAGGCACTACACCCTTGCCAAAATCTGTCCAGATATTTCAGTGTACCACACCCCTCTTGTTCCAACTATCTCATCGATGACAAAGCAACTAACAAGTAACCCCAAATTATTTAATATAAATATTTACATCTTTAATTCTCCCAGTTCTGAAGCAAGTGGTGCACATTAGCTATTGCATTTCCACCCCCTCAAGCCTAAATGCAATACATGACGCACACATGCATCATTAACCTGGGGGGTACAAGAAGACAGGCTCACTTTAAAGCCTGTTTTCTTTGCGTCAGGCAGCACCTAAAAAAGCCTCTGAGAGCAGAGCAGCTTCAGGAAACAGTTACTGCTTGCTTTAACCATTTTTTTCCTTCTAGAATGCTCTTGTAATGCTCAATTTGGTAATTCAAATGGAATCAGAATACTTTCCAGAAGAAAAAAAAAAGTATTCAAATCCATCTGAAAAAATAAATCTTAAATCCTGGGTTACAGTTTTGCTAAATAACGTAATCATCTGTACTTCATTTGAAGTGCCAAATGCATTCCAAGAGCACGTTAAAGAGATCTAACAGCAGACAACCTTCTGTAACAAGCTTGTTTATGGAGTGCAAATCCTTTAGAGCTATTAATACAAATCTAAGTGATATAATAACTACGAAGCCTAAGCTCTGACATTACAGCTCCATGCATGTGTATTACATGTCACATACATACACTAACACGCTACAGTAGCAAGGCAAGGCATATCTAGTCCACACACAGTAGATATTAAATAAACAAGCTATCCTGATTTTGGTTTAGATTTTAATTAGCCAATAAAAATATTAATGAAACAAGTTTATATTTACCAGGGATGAATGAACCAATATTCCTGAATCTTCATTCGGCAAGCTGAATGCTGTATATTCAAGGGCATTGTTTTCCCCTTGCAGTTTGCAAATATAGCCACAGTTTCTCTCAAAAACTGTCCGGATGCCTTTAAAGAGAACCACGCTTGTAGTGCAACCCATTCCAAATCTGTTGAATTTTGCATTTCTAGCAGCCCTGATTGCATTTGCAGAATGTCTTCTTCCCTTGCTCGGCTCGAATAATTTTCCTGTGCTTCACAGAAATATTTCTTTGTACAGTCTTCATTACGTCCGACATTTAGTATGTTCCTCAACTAGAAACCATCAGCTACTGAAATGTAATCCTATTTGCTTAAGCCAAACACTGCCAAAAATCCAGCCGCAGAAGACAAAAATCAGAGGGTGATGAAAAGCGAGGGATACCTCAGCTGTAGAAGATAAGAGGCTTTCAGCATGTGCTGTACTCCACAAGAGAGATGAAAAGATAGTCCAGAGGGTCTGGGAAACAGCTCCTGTGTTTCAAAGATCCTCAGAACATAATCGAAGATGAAAGGAAACTGCAAAGATACTGCTGCAGTTTCTGCTGCCAGCCACAAAGAATCCTCATCTGCTGCAAGAAAGCACTCTCCCAGAATGCCTAGCACAGAGTTCGTACTAGCAAACATTTCTTTGCTTGACCTATATGTGCTTTTTCGTGCTTAAAAACAAAAAAATCAAAAGCAACAGCTCAAAACGAGGGAAAATTTATTAAATTACTGCTGCTATGGAAAAAAACAACACGTTACATAAATCTACTTCAATCAACTGTTTATGTTATCAGCATGCTGTTATCAGTTCAGACAAGCCACAAGGGAGCTGGAAGCTAACAACTGCTTTTACTTCTTCCCTTCTCCCTTACAGACAAAAGTAACCACTTGAAAAAATGAGTTCAAGAACTGACTTTATCTACTCCTTTAAAAAAAAAAAAAAAGCTTCCCCCCCCCTCCCCCATACATTACCTAGTTGTACAGTGAATCACATCCATATTGATCGATTTTATTGCTACAGGATACTACGATCTACGGTACTGGTATCTGTCACACAAGTATGTGAATATCTGTAACTGACACTGAGAAAGTGTGGGGTTTTTTGGATTGCTTTTTATCTTCTTTTGTAGAAGTAACTCTATTTAAAGGCAAAGGATTTGTAAAAAACTAATTGTCCCAAACATGACAATATCAATCACTGACAGAGATCACAGATTAGCTTTATTATTTCTGCTAAACTGATCCACCACAGAAAGCACTAAGACGTATTTACTTAAATTGTAAAACTGGATGGAACGATGAATTTAGAATCTCAAATCTGTTGCAATGCAGGTAAAGCCCTTTTAATTAAGAGGTTTTAAGGGAAGCATGAATGCAGGAGTGGGGAGAGAGATAAATGATACAGATTTTCCCCCATACAAATTAACTTGAGGAGATGCTTGTATGCCATAATGAGTGATTCAGAAAAAATATGCAAGATTTATTAGCACTTTTCCTTAACATTTGGCTAGCTAACGCATCTCAGTATTATATTTCTAAGTTAAATACAGTAAAATAATATGAAGACACATTGATTAAAAAGGGGGAAAAAAATCAATACTTGACGGTGATCCAAGTAGTTCCTTCCAGTCCCATATATTCTCAAGGGCAGCAGTCAGCATGTTCCACACATTGTAAGAAATGCAAGCCATGTTAAGGCAGTTTTGTTAATAAGAAATAGCTTAAATTTTACTTTGAAGACAATGATACTTCATATGTAAGCAAGAACCTTGCATAGTGATGTCCCTGTACCTTCTTCTGTCTCTGTACCTGCCGGGCTCCATTCATTACGCTTGGACAAAGACCTGCTTGCAAACGTGGGAGAAAAGAGTCGTGGGAATTACCAGGGTATTTCTGGGAGTGCCTTCTGTGAAGCTAACTGTTTCTACTGCGGGAGCACATTTCGTTCCATCTGAAATGTAGGATTACAGAGACCTGACAAAATTTAGAATCCAAATGTGGTATTGGAAGTTGACAGATAACTGTAAGAAAGCACTGTTGAGAGGGTAGAAATGGTAGAAACGGTAGAAAGAACAGCTTGTACCTTAAGAGAGCATGAGAAAAGTCTGTTTACAACAATTTACCATGCATTAGGTAGTTCCTCCAAATACCTAGAAAATGACCTCACTTTTAAAGCACCAGGTAGGATGTGGAAAAACAGGAAGACAAAAAGATTTCATTTGGAAAGATAAACAGATGATAGAATCATAGAATAATTCAGGTCTCGGGAGGTGTTCTAATTCAAAACTGATTAAGAGCAAATTTAATTTTGACTACATCTTGAATAAATTTAGCATCATGTTCCTATAGTTATTTTAGGAAAGACAACTGAAACTTGAATCAATACAGTGGTAGTAACAATGACAAGCAATTAAAAGGTTTCCAAATTGAGCTTGAAAAGGAGATAAATATGGGGTCATGAAGGCTGAGAAGAATCCAAAGGAAGGAGGAGTTTGACCATGTGCTTAAATATTAATACCGTGAGAAGCCTGAATAGTATTTAACATAAAGCAGACTGCCAACAAGCTGACTTTTTCTTAAGACATTAATTTGGTGCAAAGTGAAGGCTTCCAGCTTTACTAAGGAAATTCCTGCAATTGTACTGAGCACAAAAAGCAGCGAACATCCAGACAGAAATGTGACAACAGTAATACTGTCCACTATGGAATTACATCTCAAAGTGAAATGGGAGGCTGGAAAAGTTTTCATAAAGGTCTGATAGAAGCTTCTCTACCAACTGAAGAGAGCTAAAGGGCAACCTTAAGGTAGGTAAAAATCTTATCCAGTAACTGGAAAAAAAAAAAAAAAAAAAAGAACAAAAAACAAGACAAGACAGTTTGCAATGTCTAGCTTGCTGCTCATATGATCTGTAGCTGAGCCTGGATTATGAAAGGGTCTTTTTCCCTCAGGTGGGGTGGACAGGAAGAAAGGAAGGTTGTTGACAGGAGACACTGCTAATGCTATTTCTCTTTGCTTGTGAAGAAAGGTCTGCATGCAAATTTCTAAAGAATTATTTAATTTAGCATATATTGCAAATACTACACCCCTAAGCCATATTGCATGGCTTCTCCTCGCTATATAGTATACCGAAACTGTCCTGACTGCATTGTGAGATTCCTGACATCTAAAAGATGAGTTAGTTGCCGTTAGCTCCAAGGTGGTTCTTTTGAAAAGTCATGTCTTTCTAAGACAGGGGCAGGTAATAAAGAAGAAGCTCTAGTCATCCTCCATGAAGTTGTTGGGAACTACTTAACGGCAGTTAAACAATTGCTTTAAGGGTCTAAACAGCAGTCCTCCTCTTATTACAGTAAATGCCTAGTAATCACTTTTTACTCCAGCACTAGAGGACTTCAACATATTAAGCAGCCCTTCTACAGCCAAATGAGATCCAGCAAGCAGAATCACATAGGTGCACAGTTCTCAACAACGTCTGCATGTTTCTGTTTGACCCTAGTTAGCACTTAAAAGGTAGAAGTCTTTTGGGAAAAATTACCTGGGTCAACTTCAAATCTTCAGGGGATAAAACTCTCAGTAACAAAACAAGAGCTTTTTAGAAGCAACTAGACAGAAATCAGACAGTTAAGGGAATACAAATCAAACAAGGGAGAGCTTCCAATTCAATATGCTATTGCAAAACAGCATGGACATTCTGTCTTCAGACACTGCCATCACTACAGCCAAGTGTTTCATAAAGACACAGGGCCACATCTGCAAAAGAACATCATTCAGGCAGGATTTAAACATTTAAGCCACAAAACTACATTTGATCCCTTAAAACATTAGAAGTAGGTAGTTACGTTTTTTTACCTACAAAGTTGTCCTTGACATTTAACATACACAAACTGACGTTGTCTTGACAGGAGCAAACATCTGGTTCCAAAGAGATCTTAACACATACTGACTGAGCTCAGCTCTTCACAAAACATGACAGTATCTGTAGGTGGAGCACTACCTTCCATCTGGCAGCTGTCTATATTTCAGCTCAGAATGCTAGAGACGTGGGCCTAAAGCCACCTCAGCCCCAAAAGATTAAAACCAACACTACTTATCACTCTTCAGAGTGCCTTAACAGCCAGGTGATGGCATACCCAGGTCAGTGTACTTGCTTTTGTCTGATAAAGCTATGCTGCAGGAAAGAGCTGAGATCCAGCGGCCCTGGAAGAGGGAAAAGAAATGAATATACAACAGCTCCTATTTACTAGGAATGCTCCTAGGAAAAAAAAAAAAAAAAAAATCATGTTCTGGTTCCTGTTGCAAGGACTGCTTCTGCTATGACTGCCTCCTGCAAATTTCATACAAGAGCTTTGTCAGTTAATGCTCTTCAAGAGCTCATGCTTCTTCAGAAAGAAGGAATCATGCCAACAAGGCTTTTGGCCACAACTGAGTTTTATGCTTAAGTTAGAATAAAAGTCTTAAGCGCCTGATTTTTCAAAAACTAGTAGAAAGCATCTCATTGGGTATGGATTATTTTCGGTGACCCTCATGCACACTCAAGATTTGGAAGAAGGGGTGTTCAGGGAATTACAGGGCGTTCAGACTCACCCCCACCTCTGGGAAAGTTACAAAGCAAACAATGCAAGAAGCCACATCCAGCCATATAAAGGATAAGAGGGCAGCTGTAAGTAGACAAAATGGATTTACCACAGACATATCATGGCTGACCAACCTGTCTGCCTTCTGCAATGAGATGGCTGGCTCATGTACAAGGACATCACAGTGGATATTGAAGAACGCTGGTGAAACAAGGCCTCTGACAGTCTCCCAAAGCATCCTTGCAGCCAAACTGGGCAGACCTGATAAGGATGACATCCTGGTGGACAAGTTGAGCATGCTAAGCAGGCTTCTCAATAAAAGAAAGATACTGACATACTGCACTGAGTCCAGCTGGGGACCATCATGATGGTTTAGAGGCTGCAGCTTAAAGCATATGAGAAAAGTTATGAGACCTGAAGTGAAGGCTAAAGGGAGCTCTTATCGCCATCAACAGCTACCTAACAAGAACATTGAAGGTTGGAAGAGGACAGAGACAGACTTCTCTTGAAGGTCCAGTCACAGGACAAGAGGCAACAGACATGAAATATTCAATTCACATATGATTTTTATTTATTTTTAAACACAAGGGTGGAAAATATTGGAATAAAAAAATCCCACCTTTGTGGATATTAAAAATAGATCAGCATATAACCATACCTGCTTTGAGCAGGGGGTTGGACCAGGTGACTTTCTGAGATTTTCCTTTCAACCTATACTCTTGCATGATTCCATGGCCCTGCATCAGGTAGCCACACGCTAACCACAGAAGGAGAAAAGATCCCAGAGAATTCTGTCCTTCAGAAGAAAGCTGCTATGATCACTACAGACAACAGCACATTTACATTCCCATGTAATTTTGGATGAGGATTTGCACACTCAGCAAGGCCCTAAGAAGAGATTTGCATCAAACAGAAGTGAAAAAAGCTACTGTAACATTAGAAACACTAATTATAGCACCAGGCTGAAGCCTAGAAGCAGTTTACCATCTATGCAGGAAGTCAAAAAGTCAGTAACAATGCTTACGAGAATTGGAACACTGGTTCTGTCACATCCAGTCAAGGAAGCTGTCAGAGGTGGCTAATAACGCAATAGGCTAATCTACAGACAGGGGAATGCTTATATCTATTATGTCTCTTGCACATTTCGGTAAGTGGGAAGGAGGCCTAAATGACGCAACCCAAGGGATGCCATTTCAGAGATTATAATCTTGCATACGTAGCGTCACGTACGTGCTGATGGAGAGATGCACACAAATTTACGACCCCACTCGTTACCAAATGCTAAATACTGCAGCTTAATACTTTGCAGTCACATTGTGGAGAGCTGCAGAAAGGTTAGTCTTCTCACAAGCCGACTCTACCTGTGTAATAATACATTTCCACCCACAGGTGAGCACTGGGAACTGCCAGTCAAGCATTCACCCTAAATTCAAGCTTAACTCAAGTCTTCCTTGAGGCAGACATACCAAAAGATATCCCCAAAACTCCAGGAACTTGTCCAAGTCAAACTAAACCAAGCAAGTGAACTGTCATTATTAAACATGAGACACACAACACCTTCTTTTAATTATTTTGTATTTCAAGCCTTAACACAGGATTTCTTGTATTGAAATATGCTCTCAGGACTCCATCTAGTGGTTACATAACTTTCAGCTTTCTGAAGTTGACATTTTCAATCTGGGCTCTTTAAATAACTGATACAGTAGCCATAACATAAATTTATTATTATTAGAGAGCAAATGAATAAGTCACTAATTACAAGAAGTTAGTTTTAGAAACACTGATGAACCCATGCCAAAATAAATGACAGTCAACAGTGCAGTACGCTAGAATAAATAGTTCAGTTTTTGAGCAACCATAGGTTGGGAAGAATATCAAAAACTTCAGAGCTCTTATATCCTCTTATACTTTTAATCCCTTTATGGAGATTACTCAGATTCAGGTTTTCCTCCTTTGCTTTGTTACTAGTTCATTTGGGCACAAGTTCCAACTTTCCCTCCAGCAGATCATGAACTGACAAAAAATTATGCTGTGTTTGTTATTTATCCCTTGAACTCTAACAGCAAGACTGTCTACAGCAAGTTCCTCCCTTTTCCCCTCTCCCCCACTTAGGAACCTTGCATTTCACCTCAGAGAAAACCTTTTGGATCATGCTGTATGCTGCAGCCAGGAAGAAATTCATATCCAACATATTGGAGTTATTGGACCATGTGAGGCCATCCACAATCCCACACAAATAACTCTGAGGTGATAACAAGCCTGGCAAGCAAGTCTCCCAGGACAATTTCTGAAGAAAACTAGAATAGCATCCTTCAATCCTTCAAATAACTATGATGTGTGTCATTTCCTCATTAACCTGAATACTCTTTTTAGACTGCCTGAAGCTTGGGGTCCAACATGAATTTAAAATCTCCCCTGGACTAGCAAACAGTAAAAGGGAAGCCACCTTGAATATTCCCAAAGGCAAACACATTGCTCTGACTTTCAGCTAAGCCACCTACTAAACAAGGCAATACTACGTTGCACCAGTATCAGTGCCAGTGCAAAAGGGTGCAAATATATCTAGTAGGAGGTCTGAAGCACCACTTATCACCACTGTAAGGGGACAAGTGAGAAATACACTAGAAGAGGCGACTTAGTCTTATTTTCACAAATCTTCAGTTTCATATTATTTTATTGCCTGGCTGTAGTCACTTACAACCAGGCCTACAAATGAGCCTAGAAGGGCATCAAGTGAAGTGTAAGCAGATTCTCTGTCAGTATCAGTGCTCTGGTCCTTCTTCAGACACCAAAGGGTAAAGGCCACTATGTAACATCAGAGAACAGGGAGCATGAAATAGCACTGACAGTGCCCTCAAACTCAAAATTAGGTGAGTACCTTTCAAACACCTTAAAAACAAAGCCCTTTTTTATATGTTAAAGCCCACAATACTTGCATTTCAATTTAAATTTCTTCACAAACCTGTTAAAATGAAGCCAAGAGCTATCTTACTATCCTTTTCCTCTCCCACTGAAGATAACCAACTCTTTCTGTGGCACTTGCGTTGTTCTCGAATGTTCCAGTACTCTCTTCAGCAGATGGAGGCACCAAGATCATCTCTCTTTTAACAATATCAAAACACAGGCATCCAAATACAGGCTCTGGACATGCAAGCTGAAACCAAACTAAATTTCTACCAACTTAGAGGCGCTGAATTCTAGACCCCTGAAATCAACTACATTTCACTTATGATCACACACAAATTGCAAGTTACATTCTGCATTGATGCAAACAGAAATCTAAATGCTTTCTCTGCTTATAATTATGACAGCATTACCCATTCTGAGTATAATGTGTAGTCACTGTTTGTAGGGGGATTATATGCAGTGAAAATGTAAACTGCTCCCTTATCTCTGAATTCACCCAGTAACTCCTTCCCATCCAAGGAGTACCTGGAAGCAGTAAAAAACAATGTAAATGTAGCCTGTGACCCAAATTTCCAAACCCAGATCAGTATCTGTCACCATGCTATCTCTTTGGAAGTCAGTAGCTACAGCTCAGTATCAAAAAGCATCCAGTAGTACAGAAAGCAGCAGCTAAGGATTGTTTATTTGCATGATGGCCCTATACTACAGCCTTTTGTGTTTAGCAGCTCTGGCTCAGCTTCTCAGCTTTGTAGCAATTAGACATAAATCTAAAAGTTCTTTTTAAGTGTATTTTGGTTATTTAGCTAATTCTACGTGAGATCACTAGAAACTCCCACTGCATGAACTATGTTTCTTAGCAGAAGAAACTTCAGAAGGGACTACCTGATTTCAACTACAGGGACCGTAACGTTGTTCATGCACAAACTCACCCCTAAAAATTAAAACAACTTTAGAAGAGTGAGGTTTCAGTTTAGAAAGAGAACAGTTTTGTTGGTTTAGTGTCCCTTATTTTTTAATTTTTTGTATTTTTTCCTAGAATTATCACCAGAAGAAACTTTTCAAGAGTACTACCAAAACAGTCTGGAGAAAAAGTCAATCTCAATGATTTTTCTTAATTTTCTTGGTATTACAAAGTTGGTATCTCTTCCAGAACTACCATTATTGACAATATTGTACATAACAAGGCCTTCTTTACATTTAACGTCTCCATGGAAATCCTGTGAATCAGATTTTTCAGATGATGCTCAAATGACTTATTTTTCCCTCCTTGCTGTCTCAAGATCGTAAAAAGATCCCAAACCCTCATGGGTTTTGACACAACGGTATTCAACGGGCTGAATAACAAATTTCCCTCTCATAATACCTGACATCCTTTCCTTCAGGTGGTGAGTAGACAGAAATTCCAGTAAGTCCTGTAACAGCGCCTTTTTCTTCAGAGAGGGCCCCAAAGCAGAGCTTGGCCTGAGCCCAGCAGCTTCAAAGCAGAAATCCAGTTAAAGCCTGGAGTACGTGGTGGCGTCAATGATATCCAGTCTGAATCAGTCTGCAATCTGCTTCCTTCCTTGGGACATGGGGCTAAGATTGCTTTTTAAGAACAAAGTAATCCACTATCTTACAGAACAAGTATACAGAAGAGTGAGAGAAGAATGGCACCCCTCCCCACCACAACCCTGGAGATATCTTTCTTGCTGCTTTCCCTTTGCTCTGGATATCCACCAGTAGCCCCAGGCTGACACCACTACCTTAAATAAAGCACAGATTCACAGATTAAGGTCACAGAACAACAGGACAGTTGAGGCTGGACTCTGGAAGTCATCTAGTCCAACCCCCTGCTCACACAGGGCCACATTAGCTTCACCAGTCTGAGGGGCCAGATCCAGCCAGAGTTTTCAACAAAGCTACTGGATTGTTTCTTCCTAGCTTTTCCCATTTGAACTGCCAGAGTCTCCAAGCCCGGCAGCAATCTCTGGAGCCGGCAGGAGAATGCAGAAGATAGTATCTGAATTCCCCATTCCTCCTCTTGTACCTGAATCATCAGTCAGATGAGGAGATGACGAAGTGTCCTGACAGATGCAGTAACTCAGCCAGTAACTACACCAAGCAAGAATCCCATTCCCCACCCATGTAGTCAGATAAGGATTTTTCTTTTCTTAATGTTTCTGCACCGAAGCTACTATTTTGTTCAACCAGTAATAACAGGAGTGCTGTAGACTACCTCAGCTACAGATGTTGGGTTTTTTCCGACCAAGTGTTTGTGCTCCAAAACAATTTTCTTCATAAAAATTCCCTTCAGAGTTCCCGCGCAACTTTCTGACAACCTTTGGACGTCTCGTATACCTTTTTCCGAAGCAAAGTCCATTGTGCCAATGAAATTCTGGACCGAGTTTAGTACTACAATCTAGTTCATAAGATGAACTATTTTTTTTTTAATTTTTTTTTTCCACAGGAAGTCTCTATTTTGCATTAATATATGTTTGTTTTCATTATCACAAAAGGAACTTTAAGTATCTTTATAGAAAAAAATCCTACAGAATTCTCACAATACAACATGTGCCTACCATTATTTTACCGTATCTTGAATTTAATCATTGAAGTCAAATCAGTGCTTCTGGAGTAAGACAGAATGCAAGCCTTCCTGCACAAGCCTATCTACCCTCTACATTAAGGTCTGAAATAAGTTTACATAGAATTATTGGAGTATCTTCTTATTCTTATATAAGATGTCTTTATGCCTTTTTAGGCATAAGTTATTTCAAAAATCTTTCAATAGGAAGAGCATGAGAAGAGCAAGGTAATACCTGCACTACTTAGGCAGCTTTATGCCTTTTACGCCTTACATAATTAATGCTTCTGATGGACTCAGACAACCTAGGGAGAGGAGAGCAGGGAAGAATGAATCTGTCTTTACCTTCTTCCAAATGAAGCTTGGCCTTCGGTATCTACATCAAGTGGAGTACTTGATACCATTCAACCTCAAAACCAAAACTAAACACAAGCTAAGGGAGAAAGATTTAGGTACTTCTTTAATATAGAATATTTTTTAAAAATCAATGCATTAGATAAGTTCTTCGAAGTCCACCACAGATTTCAGGTCTACAGAAGTTTCTTGGACTCTTGGATGATGTTACATCCTTTCATCATCTCCATAAAGAGCCACCAGCACCAAATCGACACTCAGTTACAGAAATTCTTAAAGAATAGCAATATAGGCAATACATGTCTCAGAAGGATGCGATCAAACTTCCTGTTATCTGGAAAACTCAGCTCCCCTTATTTGCTTCAGTGAGTCATCAGTATCTTTTCCTGATTATTTTTAAAGCAAACATGCTTAAGTTTTGCTGTCTTGAAGCTACCTCAGAAACACAAACCTGGTTAAATGGTCAGACTTTCAAATCATGAAGTGTGCATATACATGATGGTTATCTAATCTCAGGCACACACTGCTCAGGGACAAGTGACCACTCAAATTGCTACTCTTGCTCAATGTCACTTGAACAGTAACACCCATGCAACCCCACCACCACCACCCCAGTTGATAAGAAAGGTCTAGTTTTCAAAACCAATAATTACAGGCCTCTTTGGAACACTGCCATAGGAGCACAATGCAACAGAAGCAAGCAGACGACTTAAAGCTGGATATACTGTTTTAAATTTATTGCATAAGATGTTTAATACGGGGAAAAAATAAACAGAGTTGTGAAATTCTCAGGGTTAATTTCAGGTGTGATGAGTTCTGCTTTTATCGAGATACAAATACGTGATCTTGCTTGGGTTTGAAAGGGCATGAGCAGGAGGATAAGAAGTTATGCTGTGGTATTCTGCGCTGCATGAGAGCTGTTGCCACCGTAGATTTCAAGCCCAATCCAGCATCACTCTATACATGACATTTGCTGAGCTAGAACAACTAGCTTTAAAGCATTTAATCCTTTATTTTAAACATGATTATCTTTAGCAGGGTAGGAAAAACTCTAACAAAGAATAAAGAAATGGAGATGTAGCTAACAAGAATGATCCAGTGCCACTGAATGGGTTAAATAAATTTTCGTTAACACAAAAATTCAGCAGTACTAAACCTTTCCCCCTCGTGTTCCCTTCCTGAAGAAATTCACTGACATTTAAGCAAATTTAAAGTTATTTATTAATAGAAATGTTAGTGCTATAGTCCAGCCTCTGAATCTTCTCAACCACAAAAATGTCTATCATACTCGTAAGTCTTCTCAGCAGCAGCAGACCTGCCAGAAACAACAGTTTCCTTACCCATGTTCTGTATCCAATCAAAAAGGTTTCCACATGCTCTTTGCTAAAGTAAAATTAGCACGTTTATCAAGAAGATCATACCTTTCCTGAAGGAAATAAAAATTGGCAGCGTGTTAGTGGTGCATACCATAAACCAAAACAACCTCTTCAGGGCTGAGCATCACATTTTTCCCCCCAAGTAAAGAGAAGGTTCAACAGTTCAGAGACTAGCTGAATGAGCTCTACCGTTTGCATCAAGCTCCTCTGAGGTGAGACATCTGTCTCACCTCAATGTGAGATAGGATGACGCTCACTGGCAGCCACCGTTTTTCCTTCAACACCTTTAGTATCAGTTTGCATCTCCATGCTTTCACTCACCCATTCGTAACAATTGGCTTCTTCCAGATGCTTTACGTACCTCCTTTCCCATCCCATTCACAGAAAGCTCAAGCTTTATCCACATTCCCATCTTTTCTGTACCCATCAGCCCTAGAAGACTGCAGTCCCCACACTCTTCCCCAGCCTCCCCCCAGCATTATGCATCACTTTGCCAGTTCCCACTCTCCTAAAGCAAGCCATCCACAATCTCTTTCTATACCAACACAGCAGCCAAAAATCTCGCCTTTAATGAGGTTCTAAATACTCCTTTCACCTTATACAAAGGCACTTTGCAAAAAAGCATGAGCCCTTCTCTGTGCATGGAATATATGAAAGGATGCACAAATCAAAAAAATACCAAACCAAAACGAATATTGCATAATCCTCCCAGTGACTGTATTATTGGAAAAACACATTAAAAACACCATAATAATAGAGCAAAGATCTGAATTGCAAAGGCTTGTTCAAGTCAAGAACAAGTCTCCTAAAACAAACAACAATAACAGAAAAAAAAAAAAATCCCAGCGAGTTTGATCACCCAGCAATGATTTGTCAGGAGATCAAAGCACTGTCTTTATGGTATACTGACTTTCTGCAACATCTGAGAAACTGAATTTCTGCAAGGCTTTTAGAACTCTACCAGATACCTGAAGTTACATATAAAGCCCCAACACACAGTATGAGATGTGACAACTTCAGCCTTCAAACATTCAAACCCATTTTGTACATCCAAATCAGGAAGGAGAACTGCAAAGGATCATCTGGGAATCATATAGATCTCTTACTATTCTTCCATATCTCCCGTTTCTTCTGTACAACGTTGATTTTTATATAGGGGAAACAACTTTTGCAAAGTTATTTGGGATATGCAAACCTTTTAGTTATCTGCATACACGATAAGGGCATTTTACTGCCAACTAGCTAAAAGAGCAGCAAATTCAGGTTGACATTCTTTTAATTTCTTATTTATCCATCCTTAAGTGTAAGCTTAATTTAGCATGGGGTAAAACACACCATTTAGTCACTGAGATCATTCATCATTACCACATCGTTGAACAAGGCACCACATGCCACCCCTCTGGTCCTACTGATCTGTATAGGACATGTTTTGGTTAATTCATCACCATTTAAACAGGTCGCTTCCAGTTGTGTGTAATAAACCTGGTCTTGCTAAGATTGCTGGTTTAAGAGGCAGACTTGCTATCCCTGCAGTCTTCCTCTCCAGACAGCGGTATTTGTGAGGCCAGAGGAACCAGCACTAAATCACATGGCTAGTCCGAAGACAAAATAATGACAACGCAGAAGAAAACCAGATTCAGCGAGGATGCTGCTGCCATGCAGAAAAAAAGCAAAACCTGAATGCAAATAATGAAGATAAATTTGATGTGCCACATACTGCAATGAGAAACTGGTTGCCAAGTAATGTTTTCAGCTCTGCCACCTGTATCTGTTGGTCCTGCAAACTAAATCAAACAGAAAGAATGCATGACCTCCTAAAAGTTGACAAGATAGCTTGCTTAGTTCTGCAATTGAAGTTAGCTTGGCTAGCCACACCTGCTAACTATTCAACCAAGCTATTTAGTCTATCACTTGCCTGAAAAATCTCTTATTTTTAGCTCCAATTAAGAGCAATCTGAAAATTTCAGATATGGCACGCTATCCTACCGACATGCTATTTTTAATCCCCCCTTTCATGAATTTGATGCTAGGAACGTTTACTCGGAAAAGAAGATAAGCATGTTTCAGAAATGCTGCCTAATAAGCCTCATTTAAACACGAGATGCTCTTTCTTTTTAAGTGGTGCAAGACTGACTGTATTGCTTATGGCAAAAATTGATTGAATTGTTAAATAGCAGCTAAAATAAAAGTTAGAAAATATATAGAACCTTATAGGTATTAGCAGTTCACTTCTGTCTCCTACTGCATGGATGATTCTCATCGCTTCTCAGCAGATTCTGCTGCAGGGCTGTCCAGTCAGAAGCACTCTGTGGCTGTACACGTCTGGGCAGATTATCTAGCAAGAAATGCTAGCCTGAATTCATTCTTTCCTACGTCCTGATTCTAGACAGCAAGCCCAGTCAATGGAAAATAGGTTCAGCGTTTTGTCAGTATTGGAAAGCTTCAGTGATGAACAAGTGCTGACAGTAAGATCACATCAGTTACCAGTGCTGAACAACGTTATAAGCGAGACATTTTGTTGACAACCCAGACCAAAAAAAAAAATCCAGGGGGCGGGCAGTGCCCTATCAAAGAGCTTTTAGAGGCAGGAGAAAAAAAAAAAAAAAAAAAAAAGCATGTCTTCTTCACAGCAAGTAATACAGAGTATTCTACAACTACTTTAATATTGGTAGGAATGCTGTGTTCATTATAACAGCACAAGAAACTTTTCTGGTAACAGAGCCCAGAGAATTCAACAGCTCAGAAGCCAGCCAACTTGCCAAGCAGAGAAGTAAATACTTTTAAAAATTCTTTTAGAGCAAAGCAAAATAGTATCCCACCTAAACTCCTCCTCTTAAAAAAAATAATGATAATACCATTTCATTCCAAATGTCAATGCTCGATGAAAAGTTACAGCAAATTTAAAAGAGGAAAAAACTAACTCATAAAGAAAGGAACATCTGGCATCACTAGACTTTTATTACATGATTTAAGCAGCGTGCGAGGAGGAACAGAGGCGTTCAGCGATAAAGTAAACAGTACTTGTGATAGTAGGAAGGACATAACAGCAGGGGCAAAACACCACTGGCACAGGAAGGTGAGCTCCAGCACAAAACTGTACAGGAGAGAGATGAGGACTCTGCTCTATGCAGCAAGCTAACAGAAAAGGATCGCTAACCTGCCCTGACTCTAAGTCATGACTTTTGCTTTCTAAAACACTGAAGAAGGGCCTTCTACAGGATAACATTGAGCCAGTACTCCACACCATCACTTCTTTCACCTCCTTCGAATTCTGCAGAAAGTGTTCTAGGGGCAAAGAAACCTTGAATATTAATGAATAACACCACCACATACATTTGATCAACATGAATGAATTAAAGAATCAGAAAAATAGTTTCCAACTCATCTCAATGACACCATTTCTAAGAGAACCGAAGAAACTACTTTCAATGGATGGGGGCTGGTTTGCTGGGGAGGCTGGGGGACAAGGATTGATTACTACAAAAAAAAAAAATACTTGCATCATGAAAATCACTCAGTATTCCACTCTTTCCATGAAAAACTTCATCCCTGGAGAAGCGTTACTGTATACTAAATGCTTGCTGCATGTACTTGTGCTAGTGTCTCGTGGAAAGTATGCAGGTGGACCCCAAGCCATTCATATTAGAACTTGTATTATATGTTCCTGAAACCACAGTTAAATAAAGGGTAATTTCATTTTAGAGCTACCATTTGATTAAAGAAAGTCATGCCTTTGAGTTACAGCATTAACTACTCTCACACGTAAGCGTGACACAACAAACTACATGCTCTCCCAAGCAGTACAAGAACAGTTAGACAAGGCCATGCTTAGCGTTAACAAGAGTGAAAAGCAAACAACCCGGAGCAGCTTCCACTATTGGGAACCCCAGCACCAAAATCTCTCTTACTTACACAGGGTTAAAAGCTTACTAAAACATTCCCCTCGGAGATAACCAAACCACATGGAAGGCAAACGCATACCATGAAGAAGAGCCCCAGGAGGGAAGCTCTGAAAAGATCTTGCCGAGGCTGTTTAAGATGTCGTCACCTGAGCGCGGCCGGGCCAAGAAACCGTACCTCTCTTGGTCCCGGCTGCCTCAGACACCTTCAGGCTGATTCACCTCCAGAAGCTGAAGTTGAATTAATGCAGGAGAGCGTGAACTGGGAAGAGCAACTACCACAGGCACAGTAGGAACAAATAACGTGTTAAAGCGGTCCTGCAGGGCTTGCCAGCGCTCACCTATGCTGTATGATGCACTCTGAACACTACAAGGAATTTACCTCGGTTATAAAGCGTTATTTCAGCATGCCTCGGTTATTTCAGCAGCGGGCTGAAACCAGATCGCTCCCCCAGCGTTTACACGCACAGCGGGGCGCCCTGAGGCGGGCGAGGCGACCCCCGCACCCATCCCACAGGTGGAGGGGCACCGGGGGGACCTCCCTCCGCGAGCATCTCCCCTCCCGGCCACACAAAGGCGGACAACCGAGCAACGACACCCGGGGACGGCAGCCGAGGGGACACCGCAGGGGCCGGGCGGGTCCCCAAGGCCTCCCCCCGTCACTCACCAGCAGGACGGAGCCGCGCACCACCTCGGACACGCTCTGCCGCAGCTCGGCCGCCGTGCCCGGCTTGCTCAGCGCCCGCGTGAACTTCCGAGTCTCCGCCGCCGCCAGCGCCATGGCTGCGGCTCCCGGTGCCGCTCCCGGTGCCGGTCCCTGCGGAGGCGGAGCCGGTGCCGCCCCGCTCCCCTCAGGGCCCGGCCGTTGGCGGCGGCCGTTGGCTGGGGGCGGCCGTTGGCGGCGCGAGCCCCGCCGCGGGCTCCTGTCAGGTAGCCCCGCCCCCTCCGCCTCGTCACGCCCCCCTGCTCCTCCCCCCCTCCCCCTGCCCTCTCTGCGCCGGGCCCCGCCCCCACCTGTTCCCCGAGCCGCTCGCCCATTGGGCGCGCCGCTACCTGCCCGGCCGCCGCTCCCCGCCCTCATTGGCTCAACGCGGAGCCGGGGGCAAGGTGAGGGGCGGGGCTAGCGCGAGGCGGAAGTCGCCGCCCGGGTGCCCGACGGAGGGGCCCCGCCCCTACCGGGCCGCCCCGTCCTGCGCAAGGGCCGCAACGGCGGCCGCGGGCCGGGCCCTGTCAGGGCGGAGCAGCCCCGTGTCGGGGCGAGGCGAGGCGAGGCGGGACGGGACGGCCGCTGGTTGTGCCTCGCTGCCGCCGTGCTCCTCTTCATTATCCCCTAAAGTTGCTTTTCTACGCTGCGGGCGCCCGCTTGGCTGCCCAGAGCTGGGAAATACCCTTCGAAAAAACCCTACAAAAATGAAAAAAAAAAAAAACCTTTCGAAAAACCCTGCAAAAAATGAAAAAACCTTCGAAAAACCCCGCAAACAATAAACGAAACATTCGAAAAACCCTGCAAAAAAAGCGCTTCGAAAGTGCTGAGCTCCTCCTGAGGGGCTGGCCACAGCGTGTGCTGCGCGCCCTGGTAACACGCTTCAGTGCCTGGAGGGCTGGACACCACTAGACCCAGCGCGACCTCATATTGTTATATTTTAATATAATCTAAAATTATTTTCTTGGTTGAGCCTACTACTAACAGAAAAACCAACAGAGTGAACGCAGTAGATGAGGTAGGGGAGGACTTCAGGTGACCAAAAAAAAAAAAGTAATGGTGTGATTGTGTCCAATCACAGAACCATTAGGGTTGGAAAAGCCCTCCAGGATCACCTGCTCCAACCACCCCCCTACCACCAATGTCACCCACTAACCCATGTCCCCAAGCACCCCGTCCAACCTTTCCTTGAACACCCCCAGGGACAGTGACGCCACCACCTCCCTGGGCAGCCCGATGCTACGTGCTCAAGAAACGGCTGCCGCGGAAAGGGCCTGCTCTTCCGGATGCTTCACAGACACATCTGTAATGACAATAAGGCTTCAAACAACTGGGGCAATTCCCTCTGAAAGATGGAGGATAAAAAGTCCAAGTACACAACCACACAGCTGACACAGAGGGAGGTTTTGTCAGTGAAGGGTCTTTCCATGGATTCTTCACAGACCTGTATCTAAGACTCATTTATTCAAATACATGAGCTCTGATTTTTAGTAGGATGTCTGCCACAACTCGAGTGTTCCTATTACTGTTTACACGTTTAAGACACAAAGCACACAGAAGGAGACTAGTCAGGCACGTTAAAGATACCTTCTTGATTGTCTTCGAGTGCCTGACTGCACAAATCCAAGACCTGTTAGGTTTATGAGTCAATGTTTAAGCTGATAAATCAGAAAATTGGATACTGCTGAGACAGATTATCTGAACGCAGAACTGGATGAGCAGCTATGTAAACATTTAACTGGAGTAACTAGAATGAGCTGTCTTAGGATCGTCAGGTTTTATTTTTTGCCTCAATCTCTGGGGTATGTCTAGATTTCAAAGTTCCAAAAGTAAACATGCCTTAGATTTTGTCTAAATAATAGATGACCGTTTTCTAAAATAAAATATGTTATTGTCAAAGCACTCTTATGTTAGCCCCAATTCTGACAAGAAAGATGACTCATCTACTGAATTCATGGCTGCTTAAATATAAAATTGCAAAATTCAACCACTATTTTTATCTATATTTCCTATATATAGTGTGCAGCTTTGCTAGAAAAGGGGTAGTGTTCCAAATCTGAAGAAAACTCTGAACAATACCTGTATAAGTGGAGATAGAAGGGAAAAATAAATCAAATACTGGTAGATTATTTAGGAACACCACAGAGGATACCCAAAATACGACATTACCACAGTCATCAAAGTAGTTTTTTCTTTTTCAGCTGAATGCATTTAGTTGAAGCTGGAAAATGAAAACACCAATTAAAATATGTATAATGAAAATGAAAGCAACAATTGAAATATGTATAAAGCACATAGAAAGATGTGAAATTCACAAAGAGAAATTGTAAGTTACCATATGAGAAGCAGTGAGAGTGAATATTAGTAGCTAAATACATGAATGAAGTCTTGTTTCATTGCCAAATGGACAAGGGAAATATTTTTGGTAAGTGTCAGAAAGAAAAAATCCTAACAGTGACATAGTTTCCCTACTGCTTTGAAGTATTGCAATTTGCAGTAGCAGTGCTAATTTAGAAAAGCATTTATTTTCTTTGCTTAATAGAAAGCTGGATAATGTAGTAATGCTTTATGGATCTAATTGCACATCTCTTATTCAATCATTACCTAGGAAGAATGCTAAATAGCAACAGATAAAGGTAAAAAATAATAATAATAATAATTAAACTTTCAGGATCAATTAAGTCATGCCCAATAATTTTACAAGTATTGGCTCCAGGATTCTGAGTCATTCAAACTGAAAATCAACCTATCTGTGTTAGTTCCAGAAATGAAAGCAAGAAACTGATTTTGTGCCCAATAGAAATGTAAAGCAAGAGGTTATTAGAGCTAAAGTCATGTGATGAGAATCTTTGGCAAAATTGTGGAAAGTCAAGCAAAAGAATCACATGTAAGAATTAAAGAATTGTTGAGTGTCTAATTGTTGAGCTGGATTTAATGGAATTTAGGCCTTGCTTACTGGGATCAGCATTTTGCCTAGCAAAGTAACTGTATAGATTTTGAGCAGCCATGAAGACATTATAAAATTATAAAAGTATTAAGAATACTTTTATAAAAACCTGCAACAATTATTCATCTGAATTAAAAAAAAAAAAAAAAAGCCATCAGATCTCAAAAGTATCTTGAAAAAGTATCTTGAAAAAGTATCTTGAAAATCATAATGGGATGGAGACCTGTTTAATGAAATACAGCACGGCTTTGATTTTGTTACAGTCCTCATTCCAAACACTCATTGGTTTAATGAATGAATCAATCAACGTTAGCTTATTTAAAGAAAAAATAAACCCTACTAGAAGTTTGTAAATGTAATGACATGGATAGAGCAGTAAATATGTATAGGAAGATGTTACTTTTGAAGCACAGCCTGCTTTTGGGGGGGAAAATGGTCTTAGTTTAGTAAGTTTAGTTTGTTTTAATGCAAATGAGTGGAGAGGCATCTAAGTACAAAGAATATTTTAGGTCAAATTATAAAGATGTTGTAGTGTGGTTATGAACAGCTCAAAAAGATTTGTGCTTACGGTACAAATCTTGGATATAGAAGCAGAGGAATATGATGAAGTAGTAGTAATGCTGTTATATATGGCATTCATCAAGCTATTTCTGAACTAGTGGTACCACACTTCAGCACAAATAATTGACAAATTGGAAAAGCCAAGAAAATCTGCCTGGCAGTGAGAGACTGAAGAAGCATCTGTTTAGCTTACACAAAAGCTAGATCATAGTGTACTAGGATTTGCAAGGGAAGAAGATTTTTGAATATTAAAAGGCGTTTTAATCAGATGAAATGACAGTGAGAACCAGTAACTGGCAGGTGAAATTATACTAATTTGGCATAAGCGTAAGATCCTTTTTCTTTTAGCTGTAAGAAGAGTTGTTTGGTATAATATCCCTAAAGACCCACTCCTCTCTGTCTCCCAAATTCTAAATTAAGATTCAGAATCTTTTCTAAATCCTGGGCTCTTAGTCATTCCTCAAATTATGGACTCAAAGCAAAATTCACTTTATAAAATTTCTTGGCTTATATTGCCATGGAGGTCATGCTAGATGATCATAATGGCCTTTCTGGTCTTCAAATCCATTCAATTAAGAAAAGAAAAGAGCTGACAAGCTAATGGCCATGAAATCATAACAAATGATGTGGGCAGAGTAAGTGCGAAAAGAACAGAGGGGGTAAGGGAGTACTCACTAAACATTAGATACACAGACACTCTGGGCATTTTACAGATAATCAACAACTAAAAGCTGGCTCTTAAAATGCATTCCTTTTTGTGCTCTAAAAGGCAGAAGCATGAAAAGCTACACTTTGATAGCATTTTTCAGTATTTTAATTTAAAATGAGCTGCTAGTTCTACATACTCGTAAAATTAAAGTGAAACAATACTGCTGATGGATGGCTTTCTTAGCATCTTCAAACATAGTAACCCATTCAATGATGTGCTGAAGTAGGTTCATTTGAGCTTCTTTTTAATATTCTCCCAGTGCCCAAAAGGCATAATGGAGTGTTTTTTCTGCATCTGGCTAAGACTGACTTTCTTCCAGATACGTTGAATCTGTCCTTCCCAAATGCTATGCAGGCAGTTCATACAGAGATTTCTGAATAACAGCTTCTGGTTTTTTGTTTTGGTTTTTGTTTGTTTTAGTTGAATATAACAGTGTACTGAAGTTTATGTACAGAAATGTACAAACATATACATTTAGATATTACTTTGATTATGCTGTACTGATATACCCCATGAAACCCAAAATAGCCACTCTTAAGAATGCATCATTTTTTAAACAGATGGTGCCCCCG
Source organism: Oxyura jamaicensis (assembly GCF_011077185.1). NCBI lineage: Eukaryota > Metazoa > Chordata > Aves > Anseriformes > Anatidae > Oxyura > Oxyura jamaicensis. Next base: position 149,500,829 of record NC_048893.1, on the reverse strand, counting down.
GGTCTACAAAGTCCTTAATTCATCTTAATTTCAAATACCTGAAACCAGCTGTTTAGAGTAAGAGGAAATTTGTATTTCCACTGAGCAGATGCATTGTAAAGGTCTTTGATGTTGTTTCCTTCGATTATATTAGTAAGAAAGAACATGTATGTGGGGGGTGGTGCCTCTGTTGCTCATAAAAGGAAAAGCAAAAATATTCAGTTATCCATTACCAGGAAAACTGGGTATATCATGTCATGAAGGCCAGGAAGAATTAGTGGCAGTTTCTCAGTGATGTGTTGGCAGCGCATTTCTGTTCCTAAAATGATATGAATTAACTGCTTCATGGAATGATGTTATCAATTTCAATAGAAATTGGTGTTTTAAGCTAATTATTGCAGTCCTGCCAATAGGAACTTGAGGAAGGTTAAAGTAAATGCATTGCAGGGCTTCAGCCCATTTGGATGCAGTTTTAAAAGCTCATTTTTCCAATTATATTTTTAATGTTCAGTGGCAGTATTGAAGGATTAATACAAACAACTAAATCTTTCTCTGCATTGATTCACTGCATAAATATAGCCTCTTTTTCTTAAAAGCAGAATCATAGCATCAGTCACAGAATGGCTTGGATTGGAAAGGATCTTAAAGATCACCCAGTTCCAACCCCCTGCCATGGGCAGGGACACCTCCCACCAGACCAGGTTGCCCAAAGCCCCACTCAACCTGGCCTTGAACACCTCCAGGGATGGGACAACCTGTTCCAGTCCCTCACCACCCTCAGAGTAAAGAATTTCCTCCTAATATCTAATTTAAATCTCCCTGCTTTCAGTTGTGTTTCCCCTTGACCTGTATCACTATCTGCCTGAGTAAAAAATTGCTCTCCATCTTTTTTGTAAGCCTCGTTATGTACTGAAAAGCTGCAGTAAGATCTCCCTGGTGCCTTCTCATCGCCAGGCTGAACATCCCCAGCTCTCTCAGCCTTTCTTCGTAGGCAAGGATCTCCAGCCCTCTGATCATCTTTGTGGCTCTTCTCTCGACCTGCTCTCACAGCCCCACATCCTTCTTGTGCCGGTGTCCCCAGCCCTGGACGCAGCACTCCAGGTGGGGCCTCACAAGGGCAGAGTAGAAGGGGACAATCCCCTCCCTCCCCTGCTGGCCACCCCTCTGGTGTTGCACCCAGGACACGGTTGGCCTGCTGGGCTGCAAGCACACACTGCTGCTTGTGTGGAGCTTTTTGTCCACCAGCACCCCAAACTCCCTCTCTGCAGGGCTGCTCTCAGTGAGTTCTTCTCCCAGGCTGTGCTCAGGTCTGGGTTTGCCCCAACCCATGTGCAGCACCTCGCACTTGGACTTGTTGAACCTCACTAGGTTCACGTGGGCCCACTTCTCAAGCTTGTCCCGGTCCCTTTGGATGTCATCCCTTCCTTCTGCTGTATAGACTATACCACTCAGCTTGATGTCATCTGCAAACTTGCTGAGGGTTCCCTCTATCCCACTGCCTGTGCCATTGATAAAGATATTAAACAGCATCAGTCCCAGGACAGACCCCTGAGGGACACCGCTTGTCACTGGCCTCCACCTGGACATAGAGACATTGACCACATCTCTCTGGGTACGACCTTCAAGCCAATTCCTTATCTACTGAATGGTCCGCCCTTTAAATCTATAACTCTCTCATTTGGAGATCAGGATGTCATGTGGGACCATGCCAAAGGCCTTACAGAAGTCCAGGTAGATGACATCGGTCAGTCTTCCCTTGTCAACTGATGCAGCCAGTCCATCACAGCAGGCCACCAGGTCAGGCATGATTTTCCCTTGGTGAAGCCATGCTGGCTGTCTCTAATCATATCCTTGTCCTTTATGTGCCTTGACATTGCCTCCAGGAGGGTCTTTTCCATGATCTTGCCAGACACAGAGGAGAGGCTCACTACTCTGTAGCTCCCCGGTTCCTCCTTTCTACCCTTCTTAAAAATGGGAGTGATATTTCCCTTTTTCCAGTCACAGGGGACTTCACCTGACTGCCAGGGCTTTTCAAATATGATGGAAAGAGGCTTGGCACCTCCATCAGCCAGTTCCCTCAGGACCCATGGATGCATTTCATCAGGCCCTATAGACTTGTACCTGTTTGGTTTCATCAGGTAGTCTTGATCCTGCTGTTCAGTGGGTGGGACTTTGCTCCCCAGCCTCCATCTGTAGGTTCAGGGAAATGAAGGACTTGGGAAGCCTGTCTGTCAGTGAAGATGGAGGCCAAGAAGTTGCTGAGTACCTCAGCCTTCTCCATGTCTGTCGTTGCCACCTTTCTCATCCATCAGAGGGGGTACGCTCTCCTTGGCCTTTCTCTTCCAGCCAATGCACCTACAGAATCCCTTCCTGTTATTCTTCGCACCCCTTGCCAGGCTTAGTTCCAGCTGTACCTAGGCTTTCCTGATCCCGTCCCTGCACATCCGGACTGTATCCCTGGACTCTTCCCAGGCCACGTGTCCCAGCTTCCACTGCCTGTGCATTTCCTTCTTGCGCCTCAGTTTGACCAGCAGGTCCTTGCTCAGCCATCCCAGTCTCCTGCCTGCCTTGCTCGCTTTCTTACACATGGGAATGGAGAGCTCTTGCACTCTAAGAAAAGTGTCCTTAAAGAGTCGAGAGCTCTGATCAATTCATCTGTCCCTAAGGACAGTGTCCCAGGGGATCACATCCACTAGGTTTTCAAACAGCTGGAATTTCACTCTTCTGAGGGTCAGGGTCTTGACCTAGCTCTTTGCCAGGCCCATGTTCCTCGAGATCACGGACTCAACCAGAGGTGCTGTTAACTCTCATGCCCTGGCTAACTTCCAACTGGGGTAATTATAGTTCTGTGTAAATAAACTCCTAGGCAAGTTCAGTAGGATACAGAATAATTCGTTTCCTGTTTTTTTCCACTGACTCACAAGACAATTATGACTCTTCTTTCAGTAATAACTTTAATTCAGGCTTTGGAGATAATCGGAAAGTAAGAACTTACCGATGAATGTTAGTAATGTCTTCTGGGGAGTTACTCATGTAATTGCACTTAGTTTTCATCTGTTTAGGATTGTGTACAACAAACATGATTGTAAACCTGTGAGAAATTGATGCACTTCTGAGGAGGTACTCTGAATTCGTTTTAGATTGTGTACATTTGTCTGAACTAATTTAAATGTTTTGGGTTAAACTGAGGTCATGGAGGCTATATTTAGCAAAAGTAAAAAGTGGATGCAATGGGTTTTGTATCAATTTAATTTACTCAAGTTTTTAAATGACTTAGAGTTTAACTTCTGCAATTTTCATTTTTTATTTATTTTCATAGCTTTCACTGAACTGCTGTCTAGGGCTGCTGTGCACTTTTAAGTGAGGCCTCACATCACATCCTGACCACCACCAGCAGCTTAAGTGCATACCAAGGGATGCATCTTTCTTTTATTATTAGGATAAGTGTTGTTGTAGCCTTTAGAAGATGACTCTTCTGCTCAGTAGTGGTGGAGATTTCCAGCTAAAACAGACTACATGCCGATTCCTTGATGTCTTATCTCTAATCATGGAATCATCAAATATCGCAAGTTGGTAAGAACCTAAAAGGATCACCGAGTCCAGCTCCTGGCTGTGCACAGGGCCACCCAAAATCAGCCCATGGATCTGAGAGCATTGTCCAAATTCTTCTTGAACTCCAGCAGCTCAGTGCCATGACCTCTGCCCTGGGGAGCCTGTCCCAGTGCCCGACCACCCTCTGGGTGCAGAACCTTTCCCTATCACCCAGCCTGACCCTCCCCTGTCCCAGCTCCATGCCATTCCCTCGGGTCCTGTCGCTGTCCCCAGAGAGCAGAGCTCAGCCCCAGCTCCCCCTACTAAGAGGAGTCTTTTTTGATGTTGTCAGAGATGTTTCCATTGAAACTGCAGAATGATTCTGGTACTTTTTCAGGGCTCAAGTACGATATTCATTATTGCAAGACTACCTCCTTACTACACAAACCAGTAACGTATTTCTTGCAATGCTGATATTTGTGACTCTTCACCCACTTTAAGAACAGTGTGAAAAGATGGCTGGCATCCACCTAACGCATGAAAGTACTGACAAAATCTTCTGCAGGCATTGTAACTCATAGTCTTTATGGCTAGAAATCCTCCATTATAGAGTTGGCTGTCCATTCACTTAATTTGGCATAGCTTCCATTTATTTCACGCTGAGTAGGTAACTTCTTGATACACTTATAATTTGGATAAATGTTCCTTGTTTCAAGGCCAGTTTATATGCAATTCCAAGGCATGAGCTGAGAAATAAGTAATATGATGTGAGCTGTATTCAGCTGAAATGTTTGAGCAGTGACTGTTTATAGCATATGCGAATCCAAAAGCTCACAGCTCTTATCTCCATGGCAGAATAACTGATGCAGCAGAGATCTTTGCTGGCAAAAGGGAACAGTTTTCACCATGTGCTGTTCACAAGAACAAGAAAAGGAGAACAGATTTTTTTATATAGCTCATACTTGTCCATTATCTATTATGGTACTGTATTTAGGAACTTGTTACCCCAATATAAATATACTCCAAAATAATAGACTTGTAATGGCAACTACGCTTTCTTCCTTGCCAATTCATCTCGCTGTCATGTAAAATAATCATAACAGTTATACTGTCATAAATAAAACAATGATAAAATAATCTATACAATACTTTTTATTTTTTTAGCTGCATACAATCTAATTTATACAGGCAAAAGCTCTGACAGTTATCCAAACTGCTTGCTATCCTTCGGTTGACTTAAAGCAATTCAGTGGAAGCAGTTTTAAAACTTTTTAAAGCTATTCTTAAATAGCTGCAGGATAATCTAAAAAATAAAAAAAAAAAAAAAAAAAAAAACAACAAAGTGCAAAACCAAGAAGAATACATATCCAGAAACAAAAGAAATCTCTTAAAGGATTTGAAAGTTTCCTGTCCCTTTATAATTTTTGCATATTTGCAGACTATGATGGTATACCACAACAATAAGCCTCATTCACATGGGTTACCACAATGAAACTACTAGAAATAATCACATGAGGAACAGCTGCAAGAGTGAATTTGTGGATGTGGTGTAAATAAGAAAATTGTAAAACAGAATGCTAAAGTTATTATGAATAATGCAGAATTAAAAGGACAAAGTCAGACATGTTTCCAAGAAATAAAGTAAACATTTCATAATCAGTCCTGGACCATACAGCAGGCTTTTGCATTTATAACTGGACCCAACACTACATAAAACCAACATCTCTTAATCAAAATGTTTATTCACATGATTATTTAAAACCTCTCAAATGCGACCAGTGAGTGTTATGACAAAACACACATTTCGTAGAAGAGCAGTTAGAATTTGCTTAGCTGTTAAGCACAATGGTCTTGTCAGAGGAGCCCTGCACATGAGCCGATGCAGACCAGCTCAAGATGCCTACTGTCTGTCTCTTGTTTTTCCTCTGAAACATGACAAATGGAAGTCCACGAGCATTTGTCAAACTTCCTTGGCATAGCCAAAGGAAAAATGTAATTTTAGACTTGATTTCCTAGGTTTTCCTGATGTGCTGGTTAGTGTGTATTTATATTGTTTTAAATATATATATACATTCACAAAAGGAAATGAAGTTTGCATTCAGACCTGTTCTTGCTTGCTAGAGTATTTATATCTTTTGGATTTTACCCTTGTCTCTGCCAAAGCCTACCAAACAGTCCTTACTTACATTTAACAAATCCAATTATAATTGCATCTGTGAACAAAATAAGTTGGGAAAAAAAAAAAAAAAAAAAAAAAAAGATGAAGTTTTTGTCTGTATACAAGCTACAGCTGGCAAGCTACACCTTGCATAGCATTATCTGTAGCAACCATGACATCCAAGAGCCTTCCAGAAGCTTACTCAACAATGTGACTAACATGTTTCTTTTCTCATGGAAAAAAGTGTGTCTGCTGAAATGTTTTGATTTTTTTCTAATAATACATATTCTATCCATCCATCCATCCATTGTCTTTTTTTTTTTTTTTAATGCTAGACCAGAAAAATTCAAAGAAAGCCTTTGCATCCTGTGGGAAATTAAGTGGTATGGGGTGGGGGTGGTAATTCCAGGAGCTCCCGTCTCCTCCACTTAAAGTCTTTGCTCTTTGTAGAAAAATCTCATCTGTCGGAAGACGGGATGGCCAAGCACAGTTTTATTTTAGAGAGCTTTGTCCTTAGGTTCTCTCCTAAACACAGTCACAGCTGTCTGCTAAACTGATAAATCCTCCAGAAGCTACCATGGCTTATACTCCAAATATAAAAGCAGCTGTAAGGAGATTCAGGGCCACAGATTTACTGACACATTCCAGTGGCTACAACAGTGACAAATTGTCTCTAAACCTTATGTTTGTTATACAAACAACTGTGTAAACATCTATATCATTTTTGTATTGCACATATAAAATATGTATAAGCAAACACGTAAAGCTTTCTGTGTCATGTCTTGTGATGCAAGTTTTACTTCCATTTCCCAGTGCAGTTGCTCAATCCTATGATAACAGGGAGTAAGATCCCACTAAATGCAAATGCGCTGGCTTTAAACAAACCTTGCATTTATTTTGCAAAGAACTTTGTAACATGTTGGGCGGTGACAAATAGGTCTTCAGTCCTTATCATCTTTCAGATCTATGTTCAAATAACTGCCAGATAGGATCAAACAAACTGTCCGCTGTCTCTGTTGCTGGCTCAGCCAGCATTCCGGTTGTGTTTTCTCACTTTCTCACTTTCTCAGGGTCATCTGCCTGCATCCTAATGTGAAGAAAAGGGGTCATCTGAGTTTATGGAGTACAGATCTGTTTAGGATACCATATGTTTTGCAGTATCATTCCTATAGTCGTTATTTTCTGAGCCTTCTTTAAATCATACTTCCATTTCTTTCTTCAGATTTTGCATTATGCTCTAGTTATCTTCATTCATAGTTTCTCATTGTCTAAATTATTATTTTAGGGGGAAAAATAGAAAAAGAAGAAAAACAAAACAAAAACAAACAAACAAACAAAAAGTATTTCTTCCAACTGAATCCACCCTTCATGTTCTTTTCTTCTCTTCCTTTAGTTTGTAAAGTCTGCTTCAACTTTGTTCCTTAGAGCAAGCAGTGTTTTTATTGTACTTTTTACAGACTTTCCTTCTTGGATTATTGACCATGTAATTAGCCAGCCGGAAATTAATATAAAAAACTGTAACCTGTTGTAAAGATTGTGCATAACCCTAATAAATTTAAAGGAGAGAGTCTGATAACCTGGAAGGATTTAGGGAATGCATAAGGTAAAAGAAACAGACCAAAGAACAAATAACTGGAGTTTAGGATCAGGAAGAAAAAGAAAAAATCGCATACATGCCAAAACAATGTATCCAAAAAAAAAAAAAAGGAAAGAAAAGAAACAGTATTTAAGCCAGCCCACTAAGTGATAGCCAGTTAGGACTAAGCATAAAAGGAATGGTGTAAAGGAAATTCTGACTTCCAGTTAACAATTCTGCTGCAGCAGTTTTGACTTCTTGTAATTGTAACCTAATAGTTTCCTGGAAACTCCTAGCACGGAAACACATTCAGCCTACTGAAAGGCAAGTTTTGTAAGCCAAACATTCTACTTGCTGCTAAAGTGAACTTACAATCTGAATTTAGTCCATTTTTTAAAAGCATATTGCACTGGGCTTTATAGAGCTACAGTGAAGCAAAGTAAATGGTTATAGTCCTTGGAAATGTGAGCTTAAAAAGGAGCAAATTCATCAAACAGTAAAAAAAATAGGAATATAATTTTATTTTAGATGTGGCCTATGAAAAAGTACTGTGTCACCATCTCCTTCAAAAATCAGCGATGCCCTGTCCACAAGTGTCTATCAGTTTAGAGTGAAAAGAACAAATAACTCTGATTTAATGAGCAAAGTGGATGTCCCAGAAAACTGAGACTGTGCCTTTTCACTCCAAAACATACTTTGTTCCACCAGCCAGAGGACCTGCTGAAACACAGCAGTCAGCTCTCTGAAGACAGGGGTAATCACTGCTGCTGGTGCTGCCCTGTAACAACGTGTCATACCCACCAGCTCTCCCTGCAAGCTGCAGTGCTGGCACGCCAATTCCAGTCTCCATAGCCACTGCATGCCCCTTCAAACACCGTAAAACATCAGTACAGTCAGAGACCATTTTGGCTTTGGCAGTAGCTGGGTGGTGTATGTTAGATGACATATCCAGTTGTTTGTTTACACAGAGTCCTGGAGATGTACTGTGCAGCCTTGAGAGGCCACAAATTTCCAGTCACCTTGGGCATTGTATGTGTCTCCCACAGGTACCCCAAGGTGTACCCCCACTAAGTTGTACCCCCAGGGACAAGGAGCAGCAACAGGAGCAACAAGAGGGCAGACTGTTTGGTGTACTTCAGCCTTAGCATGAGCTGATTGCTTCCTGGAGGTGTCTCTTTATGACCATCAGCACTGAAGGAAGCACAGTGCAGCTAGTAGATACAGGTATCTATATTTTAGATATCCAACTTTCCTCTCTGCCTCTGTCCTGAGTCTCTCTCAAGGTGCAGACTGAGGGAGGGTAAAACTACAAAAATGGAACTTCAGCAAGAATACTGGTGGGATATGTTTGCACTGCACGATCAAAATTAATCTTAGAAATCTTTAAAATCAAGGTGGCTTTTAATCTTTCTATGAGTTTTCAACAGCTGTGTCTCCACAATGCAAAAGAATCTAAGTGTCATTTTGCAGTCTCCTTAGCTATTGCCAAAAGGCTGAAGGTTGGTCGTGGAGGTTAAGCGGTCCTCTTATCACAGAATAGCTCTGCTAGCCAGATAAGCCATGTCAGCCAGGTCACTGCAATGTATGCAATCTGTGACCTTTACAAGACAAACAGAGGATTCTGACTTGAATTTTCCTCAATTAGCAATTTCCTTTGGCACTTTGGGATATAGAATCATAGACTCATAGATACTTCAAGGTTGGAGAAGTCCTCCAAGATCATCTGGTCCAACCATCCCCCTACCACCAATGTCACCCACTAAACCATGTCCCTAAGCACCATGTCCAACCTTTCCTTGAACACCCCCAGGGACAGTGACTCCACCACCTCTCTAGGCAACCTGTCCCAACACCTGACTGCTCTTTCTGAGGAGAAATGTCTCCTCATTTCCAAGCCGAACCTCCCTTGGCGCAACTTGAGGCCATGCCCTCTAGTCCTGTCACTAGTTACCTGTGAGAAGAGGCCGACCCCCAGCTCCCCACACCTTCCTTTCAGGTAGCTGTAGAGAGCAATAAGGTCTCCCCTGAGCCTCCTCTTCCCCAGACCAACCCCAGTTCCCTCAGCCGCTCCTCACAGGACTTGTGCTCCAGGCCCTTCACCAGCTTCATTTGCCTTCTCTGGACACACTCCAGGGCCTCAATGTCCTTCTTGTAGTGAGGCTGAAGTTCAGCCCAAGGCTGAAAAGAGTACCTGAGGTGTACTCACCAGAGCTCACCAGAGCAGAGTACAGGGGGACGATCACCTCCCTGGCACTACCGGCTACACTATTCCTGATACAAGCCAGGATGCCATTGGCCTTCTTGGCCACCTCAGCACGCTGCTGGCTCATGTTCAGGCGAGCATCAGTTAGCATCCCCAGGTCCTTTTCCTCATCCCATTGGCCTCTGCCCATCAACCCATCCTGTCCAGGTCCCTCTGCAGAGCCTTCCTACCCTCTCACAGACTGACACTTCCCCCCAACTTGGTATCATCTGCAAACTTACTGAGGGTGCACTCAATTCCCTCATCCAAGTCATAATTAAAGATATTAAATAGGATGGGCCCCAACCCCTGGGGAACACTACTGGTAACTGATCGCCAGCTGGACTTCACTCCATTCACCACCACTCTCTGGGCCCAGCCATCCAGCCAGTTTTTAACCCAGCAAAGAGAGTACCTGTCCAAGCCATGGGCTGCCAACTTCTCCAGGAGAACACTGTGGGAGACCATGTCAAAGGCCTTGCTGAAGTATAGGTAGACTACACCAACAGCCTTTCCCTCATCCACTAGGCAGGCGACCCAGTCATAGAAGGAGATGAGGTTGGTCAGGCAGGACTTGCCTTTCACGAACACATGCTGGCTGGGCCTGATCCCCCAGTGGTCCCACATACACTGCGGGATTGCATTCAAGATGACCTGTTCCATCACCTTTCCTGGCACTGAGGTCAGGCTGACAGGCCTGTAGTTCCCTGATATCTTTCATTATACTTCTAATTCAGAGATGCAGAATAAGATGGACCTTTTTTCTGTTTTGTACCAAGAAGTACACATGAACAAACCACTGTCTCCATGTAGTCTTTGTGTGGGATTCCTTAGATCAGCTGTCTGTATTTCATTTACATTAAATTAAAAAAAAAAAAAAAAAAGGAAGGAAAATTACCTATGATAGTATTTATTTAGTATATGCATTAATAGAATTCTGGGGATTTTTAACAGATTTTGCACAGTTTAGTAATATTAGGCTCTGAAGTATATTACACATTTGAATTATTCAACTTATAAAATGAAACAGGTGTTTATATAATACAGCTCAAGATTGTTGCAGATTAGTTCTCAATGGAATTGTAATAAAATGACTTAGCCCTATTTCTAACTAGTTCTGGTTCTAGTAAATACACCAAAGACTTAGCAGGACTTAAGCTTACAGTGTGGGACATAATGTATGAAAATAACCTGATACAAGTTATTACATGACTAAATCAAACATCATACAATATTCAAAGAAATCTAGGAAATTCAGTGATTTGATTGCTATTAAAGTCTACCTTAAAAGTGTTGTCAGTTCTTATATGTTGTCAGGGAGCACCTTGCACCCTGAAAAGTTCTCTTGAAATAAAAATACAGTAAATATAGTAAAATGTATTGGAAAATACAGTAATAATTCTAAAAAGGTATAAAGTTAGGTTATTGGGATTGCTAGCAGAATCAGAGTTGACTTAACAATAAATGTATCTGGAAATGTAAAATTAATTAACCGTTCAAGTAGTATTTTGCCTAGGGATGATGTGCTGTAGGTATCAGTCACCTAGAAACACACAATAGGAAAAAATGTGTTGTTTGTTGTTGTTGTTGTTGTTGTTGTTGCTCTAGATTTTGTAAATTGATTTTGTAAAAGGAGCTGTTTTCCATAGAAAGATTGGTTTAACCACAGTGGATGCTGACACAGAATTTGAGAGAACACCTGCTGTGATGAGAATAACTAGTGCTAGTATTGGAAAACTGTTTAAGTGTAAGCTAAGTCATGTAAAAATTCCAGTTAAGTACATGCTTAATTGTGTGAACATAATTTCTTTCAAGCTGAGTCTTTGCTTATCCCTTTAAATCTAGTTTAAAGCTGTTTTCTAACCTTGCCCTTCTCAGTAACATTCTTCCTTTTAAAGTCTGCATCACCCATAATGTACTTTTCAGTTCTCATTGATTCAGCGGCTGTTAGGGCTGCCATAGAACGTCAGGGTTGCCATAACTGTGGCAGTTCAATTACTTTATTTTCTGCCTACCATTTCCTTTTCTCATTAAAGCTGAGCACGCAGCTTTGAGAAGGAGCTTTTGCAGCAGACTCTACGTGGTACTCAGAGGTATGAATGAAATAGCTGACAATGGCAATAGTCCCTGTGAAAGCTTTGCATTGATGCTTGAAAGACTGCAGTGGTTTCCTATTTGTCACCGTTTGTATATCAAAGTGTTGCAATTGGATCTTTAAAGTACTATGGGGTCTGGATCGTATCTATTTACAATGCCACTTCCGTCCCCGTGACAGCTGAGATAATCACCTCTGCTTTGGTTTGCAGCTCAGACACCATTAGCTGACTAAAATAGTAAAAAGAGAAGGAAAAAAGGCCAGAAAGACCACCTCTAGGCTCGTGTCAGGTCCTTGACTCTGTCAGCATTCGATCCAACAGAGTCCAAGGGCACGTCACAGAAATGAAAATAACTGTGTTTTAAATTCTTTGCTATCGTACTTGAGAGAGGATGAGTTTAGCCAGGTCTTCACAGGACAAGTTGTTTTGTCTCAGGTAGGACAGATCCTGGGACAGACCACATCCATGCCCAGGAAAAACGTGGTCAGGGAAAAAAAAAAAAAAAAAAAAAAAAAAGTTTTGTTTTCTCACAATGGCTGGGGCTCTTTGAAAAACTCTCCATGCAGATTCCATTACTAGGGTGCACACGAGCTCACTGGTGTTGTCAGCTGAGGCTCTCACTCCCACCCTGAACATACGAGTACATAGAGCAGGCTGAATCATCACCTAGCTTCCTCTAGAGTGAAGGATCCCATACCTGCAGGAACATACGGCACAAGGAAAGAAACGTGGACTGTCAACTTGTGTGGGTGTCACTTCTCAAAATGCTACCATTACTTTTTCCTCTGTTAAGAAACATTTTCAGAAATGTTCTGTTCCTAGTGGTAGCACACGATTTATCTGATGGCTTATAGCTGAGCAACAGATAGCCTACGTAACGCCTGCAAGATGTTCCCAAAACGCTGCCTTCTGACATGAAAGGCTTTGCTGGGGAGTAATGCCTGATAAGTAGGTGGGTTATCATGGATAACCTCCAAAAGTTTCCCCTTCTCTCCTTATAGGAATAGTACTGGCATATCCTTGGATGATTTTTTTTTTTTTCTGTCTCAGCTGAAGACCAAAATGAAGAGCATTTATTTGAAATCTTCCTTTTCTGGGGTGAACCAAAGTTTGGGAAAGTAAGACAAAATGTGGGAAGGATACATATTTCATGGAACTTCATGACAGCTGGAAATGGTGCTAAGCAGGACTGGCTGTCTCCATGAAATACTGCGTGCTCAAAACCTACCTTGAGACCCTGAATCTTCTTTATCCTCCAAGGGGATGTGAAGGTTACCAGAAAGGCATTGAACTTAAGAGCTGACTTCTCTAGTAACATACCCCAAAAAGAAAAATCCAAAACTAGGCAAAGGAAGCATGTTGCACAGGTCTGGGCTGAGTGGTATCTGTTTTATGTTCACAGCCCCCCAGATACTTTCCAAAGAACAAACCTTGGCTTCCACTGGAATGTTCCAAAACCAGATGAAAAACTCTTAATTTTCACCCCTGTGAATATGGTGTGAGCCAAGCTTTATACTCAAGGATGTCATAAAGATTTTGGAGGCTCAAGGCAGTGCAGTGAGGGCTTCTGCTCTCCCTTGTCACAAATGTAGGTAGTTTACACAATGTGCATGGGGATCGAGTCTAGTCCATGAGTGCTGTGGGATGGAGATCCACCCTGTGTGACCATAGTCATCTAACTGCGGTGACTGTATGGGTCAGGGTGAATGTCGTATTGGAGGTATGGCATGCATACAGTTTATACATTTAGGTGCAGAGGTTGCTTACTGACAGTCCCCAGAATTAGCCAGCTGCCATGGAAGTATCAGGGAAATCCACATCTTGTGTAGAACAGTGCCAGAGGTCCTCCAACTTAGCCCTGGCTGATTGGTCTCAGACTAAGGTCCCTGTTTCTGTAGCCTCACAATGCTTTAAAAAGGCTCCTTTCTGATGGCAGGCTTTTCTGCGTTCCCCTCTCTAGAGGTAATCCCGTTCCCCTCTCTAGAGGTAATCCCATAGCATTACTATTTGTGGATTCAGTCCCTAGATGCCAGTCCTCTCACCCACCCCCAGCTTTGCGGATGTGTTAACTCGCCGAGGCGGTCTGCAGCTGGAGTGTTAAATATTTCTCTCTAGGAATCTGTGACCAGAGTCTTACTGGAGTGACCAAACGTAGACCTTCAACTAGCTAGACTGACAGTTCACCTAGAGGTAGGGTGAACGGCAAAGATCGGAAGACACGCTCCTGCCTAACACGTTTCATTGCACAGGCAGGGACTTCAGATTCCCTCCAACCCGCCCCTGGTCCTGCCTCATCCTCTGCCACATGACTTTCCGTAAGGAAGTTCACCTCCTCTGCTGGCAATCAGCCAAGCCAGAGTGAGGACAGATTTTCCCTTGCCAACCTTTTCTTGCTGTAGATTTTCCCGAGCATGTACCAGTGTCATTGCCTGTGGCATCATATTGGCATGCACACCTGAGAGCAGGCACTTCATTTGTTTTCAGAACAATGCTCCGTTCTTTCCTTCGTTGTTTCCCTGGGTCATTCATTCCCCTGTTGTGCTGGAGCCATTCTCTTACAAAGAATTCCTCTGAGCTGGTAGGGCTGTTGTCATTCCATTGAGCCTGCTGTGCACAACCTGCTACTGCTGGCAAACCCTGCCAGAGTGATGTAATCCCTTTCAGATCTTACACCACCATTCAGATGCCAGACATTGTGTCGGCTCATGTTGTTTGTTACACTGTGTATAGCTCTTAATTTTTTTTTTTAAGTATTTGAAATTTGATCCACGCTTGTCTTTCTGCTTCTGGTCTTTTCTAATGGAGAGCTCTGAAATCTCTGTGCTGGCCTCTGAGCAAGACTATTGTCCTTCCTACTTAAGTTCCAGCTAGGCTAGGTAACTTCCTTTGTTTCACAAATTCTGGTTGTTTTCTTAACATTTAACCCAAGTCTTCCAGCTTTCCAGCTCTGAATCTTATGTTCTGGATCCAAATAGTCTTGGCTCTTTCAAGTCAATTGCCAAAAAACGTAAGACCAGCCACTCGGCCCCGCATCATCAACTTTCTCCAGCATTTCACTCTCTTTATCTACCTTCTAATGAAAATTTCATTCTTATATGTTTCAATTTACTTTTACATTTTCACATTTTGTAAAACTCTTCCATAATTCATCTGCCTGGTTTCATGAAGGAATATCAAAGGTATTAAATGCTTCGGCTCCGTGCCAGAAGCAACACTATGACCTGGCTGTTTTCCACTTTGCTGCAGTTGTAGTATTGTTGTAGTCATTATGTTCCAAGTACCCAGGCAAAATGAATTTTGTAACTAGCAAAATATCTTTCATTGGCTTGTCTTTTTTAGTGGAACCTCTCTGATTTCTTTTCACAGTCAAATGTCAAGAACTTCTCTACATTTCCAGGGATTTTTAGCATTAGTGGAGAAAAATACTCCTCCACTGTCCCGCTCAGCCATTTCCTTAGTTTCTTTTCATGTTTCTCGGTTTCTGTTCATGACAGTGTTTGTTTGCTCAGCAGTGACTCAGAACACAAAAGTATGAAAGAGGTCAACCTATTTCAGGTCCTCATCCTTGAAAGGGTGCTGTTACCCACTCCAACAGGAAATTCAAGACTTCTGTGTGAATGGATGCTAAAGAGGTATAGAGGTTATAAAAGACACAGAGCCTTGGGCTAGCATGCATGTGAGGCGGCTTGACCTAAATTAATTAAATTAATTTAGTGGAGGTAAGACTCTTCTTTGAACTAAATGTACGGAAAAGAGAAAGGATTGTCAGACTGTCCGGGGAGCAACCCGGAAGGGTTTGCACCTCTTTCTGCACCCTAAAAGCCAGTGCATCGGTGGCCAGAGTC
Source organism: Oxyura jamaicensis (assembly GCF_011077185.1). Lineage (NCBI taxonomy): Eukaryota > Metazoa > Chordata > Aves > Anseriformes > Anatidae > Oxyura > Oxyura jamaicensis. The sequence goes on along the minus strand of NC_048893.1, from coordinate 149,485,402 downwards.
TGAAATGATCTCGTGCAGGAATCCTCTCACCAGACCCATGCTAACCTGTGGCAGGTTAGAAAGGTGATTTGTTCAGACTCCAGGTGGGTGAATAGCTTCTATGTTACCAAATGAGACAATATCAACGAGTCAGCCGTCGTGTAACACCTGGGAAACACACAGATGTTCCAGCTGTGCTTGTAACACACCTCACACACGGAGACCCGAACACTGAGGAGCGCTGGGGAGATTTACTGGAATCGTCCTCTGCCATCTCAGTGCATCTGGGTGAAGCAAAGCTCGATAAAGCTGATGATGTGTGCTTTTCAGGATTTTACATCTACCCTCTGACTGCATGGTTTCAGCGATGACTCAGCCTCCTGTTTACTTCCTCTTGGATTTCCCCATCTTTCAGGCTTTTTTTTCTCTGCATATAGCAGGAATGAAATGTTACAAGCAGGAATTGAGATCCTTTTATAAACATTGCTTTTGAGTAAAATTCTGGATTAACATGGATTTCTAGCACCAGATTAATTGGTTATTAATTGTTGCTATATATTATTTATTTATTTATTTATTTATTTATTTTATTTTTGTCTTGAGAAGTGACATTGATTCTCTTATTCCTAGCTGGAAGATACACAAAATCCTGATTCTATACTATCAGCAGCCCTTTGGCAGCACTCTCTTCTGGATCATGCATCTTACAGTGATAATTCCCTTCTTGCAATCTGTTTTGTAATCCATTACTCTAAAGAAACAAAAATCAGATTCCTTTAACTTTTAAAGAACAGTCATGAGTTCCTGTTTCCTCACCTGTGCCACTCACTTGTGAACAGAATATGGAAAACACTGTCACAAAATTTTAATTTCAGACTCAGTCTCTTTCCTCAGGTGACAAGTGACAGGACGTGAGGAAACAGCCTCAAGTTGCACCAGGGGAGGATTAGGTTGGATATTAGCATGAATTTCTTCACAGAGAGAGTGGTTAGGCATTGGAACAGGCTGCCCGGGGAGATGGTGGAGTTCCCGTCCCTGGAGGTATTTAAGAAACGTGTGGATGCGGCACTAAGGGACAAGGTTTAGTGATGGGACTCAGTAGGTCAGGTTGATGGTTGGACTTGATGGTCCTGAAAGTCTTTTCCAACCTGGATGATTCTATGAGTCTGTGATTCTATACCTGATCCCTGTAATATTCATAAGTGCCTAAATCACACTTTAAGTGTTGCAGGTAATTTGTCAACTCTCTTAACAAATCCTGACGTGACTCTCCTTGAGTGACTACATTTTGGTGAAGAAGAGGTAGGGCAATGTGCCTGCAGTAACACCAGGCATTGGTGGAATGAGGATTACAACACAGGATTTCCTGCCTCCCAAATCCGTTCTGGTTCTTCCAGATCAGGCCTCCTGCCACCTAAGCAGGTAATTACATATATATCAGTCACACCTTTTATAATTTTCTTATCTTTATTTATAAGCTGTGATTCTACTACTTAACTCTGCTGTACTTCATGCATTAATTAGCTTTGCTTTACCAAAAAACATCTGAGATTTTTTTCATTTACATGTCCATGAAGCCTACTCTGAGAAAGGTGTTAACAAACCCTTTCGCAAGGCTAGACCAAAGGAAAAAAAAAAAAAAAAAAAAAAAAAAAAAGGACAATTATAATATAATTAAAGGAGCATAGCTCTTTGCAGACCAAAAATGGCAAAGCATTTGATCACCCACAACTATGAGGTCAAATTAGTCACAAGAAAATTATAGCTGCAAATACTGTTTGTGTTCAGGCAAGAGAACTGCATGCTTAAACAAAATGAACTTCAGCACATTAACATAAACTCTCACAATTTGTAAATGAGATGCCTCTGCATAAAGTGTTAAGAGGAAGCTGTATCTGTGCCCAGTTATGGAGGAAGAAGAAGCCAGATCCTCAACTGCAAGAACTTTATTTTGGTTCTAGGGAATGAATGGATGAAGCTAGGTTGACTTAATCCATTGAAAGATCTGCATTAAATATTATTATAACTGTGAAACTTATAAGACTTTCTGCTTTGAAAGTTATTTTGACAGGAAGAAAGAGAATGGCTGTATCAAAACCAGTCTTCCTTACACATGGAGGAAACTGTTGGCAAATTTTATTAGATTTGTTGCACTATTTCATCTCTGCGTCCTTTTAAAATTCTACTCTCCATGCTAGTCATGCACTATTTTATTATTTGGGTTTGATTTTTTGTTTGTTTGTTTAGAAATGCCTCATTCTTTTGACATTTTACCCAACCTAAACTGCACATTTCTGAAGAGATGTTGCCTCTGTCTCTGTTGGAAAAGGGGCAAAGAGCAATAGGGATGTCAGCTGTGTGCACCAAGTCAATGGCTAGCTGATATTCCTCAGACCATCTACAGATGTGCACATGAAGTCTGAGCACAGAGTTTCTGTATGGTTTCAGCTACTGTGAAAGTGTACAGGCACAATACATTTTTCAAATTAATCACTTTTTCATCTGCTGCCTCTGACCTCTTCTGGTCTCCACAAAGAACAGCTGTGTTTTGAGATCACCAGGAGGCCTGGGCAAAAAGTTCAAGAAAACACAGTAGGACCACTGCTCTATCGTTTGCGCTGCTGGCCTGTACCAGTGGGCAGAGCATAGTACTAAATAAGAATAGCAATGCTGTATAATTGTTTTATTGGTACGGGTGGTTGCATAGGTGAAGTAGGGCAGAGGGTGGCCCTGCAGAACACGGCTAATTCCATTTCTGAAAACATGTGAGTCAGCCTCCCCAGATAATAGGACTGGTTTATGGACATTCCAGAAGCACCTTGTATGATTTTTGGTGTTTTCATTCTGAATCTCTGTGGCAAACTCGCATCACACTTCTGACATCTTCTTTGCAATGCCATGGCCTCAAAACTTTTCCTTGGGAAAAAATCAAAGCGGAGAGTCTCAGGAAATCTCAGGATTTCAGTCCTTGGGTTTAAAAGGAGACCACAAAAGATATCTATTCTCATAACAAAATTACAGGACACTGCAGTGCATCTAGGCTAATATTTCATCGTGCAGCCTCTCCAGCGCCAAGGCAGAATAAGCAAAGGCGGGTGCTGAAACAAACCCTGCTACCAGCCTGTTTGCACATGTACTGCAGACACGTAATTCCATGCTCCAGGGCTGTAAGTCATGATGAGCAAAATACATGTGTGTGTGTGTAAATATATATATTTATATTGTAAATTTGAATCTGAATTGGAGTTCACATGAATGTGAAAGGAGAATCAAACCTTTACATTTGCATAATTTCAGAGTGCTTGTCTACACAAAGCTGAAACTGAAAAGAAGCCGAGTCAGCACGCAACCTGGCCGTGTGGTTTACAGGCAAGGGAAAATTCTGGTAGTCATCTGAACTGTTGACCCGATGCACAGAAATAGCATGTTCACAGCTCTGCCTTCACAGGTCAGGCGTTGTTTGGGTCTGCATGTGAATGGGATGAAGGAGATGAGCCTCATGGCATCTCAGAGAGAGGCACAGAGCTGAAGCTCCCTAAGGCCATGCTGGTGAGAAAGCGCTTTAGCCCCCTTAGCCACCTGGACAGGTTCCCAGCTAGAGAGAGGGAACTTGATTCTCATTTGCAAAACTGCACTTCAGAGCACTCTTTTTACTGCCATTGCCTGTCAAGCTTGTTCTGAGCATGTTCTTGGGATCCAAGCAGAGACACCCAGATGCTCTTTCGTTTCCTTTCGTCACTTCTGGCTGGCTAGCATCCGTGTCTTCGGACTCCTCAGCTTTCCTTCTTTACATAATTCCTGTAAATACCAATTCTGCTAGCTAGCATCTCTCCTGGTAAATCTCCTTGTTAGTCTTCCATTCCCCCTCATACAGGACATTTTTTCCTGGTGGGGTTTGTGTACTCTTTCTCTTCTAGGAAAGAACACTTTAAAACAGTGGCTGCTCTGGATCCCCTCTCCACCCCTCCTCCATCCCATTTTGTTATAATCTGGGAGAATACCAAACCCCCAGTTAATGCAACACCTCAAAATCCTTCCTAAAACAGGTATCATAAGCCATAGAGAATCTTGTTCCAGTCACCCCTGAGTATACTGCTTCCCTGTGTAAATCCTTCTCTTTTTATGAGTGGCCTATTGAGATTATAATTCCACTGAGGCAGGTCATCCGCTGTTTCCAGCATCCATTATAATTAGGATTGATGTTAAGTGCCTGAAAGATCTAAACATTGCGGGCTGGTGAAAATGAATTATGAAGAATTTCACCAAACGCGTTTTCACGAAGGAAAAGCCTGAACTAAGCAGTGGTAGAGAGCTGCTGTTTACCAAATGATAGCATGGACACTCCTACTGATGTTTTGTGTGCAAAAATTATTCTTTGATAGATTATGTTAAACCTCCAGGCAGCCTTTCTTGCAAAATAGGAAAGTCCATTCAGAGGGCAGGTATAAAGCTGTCATTAAACTCTAATTGTGTCTCATTCCTATTGCACAAGAGCTTCTCCACGGAGCTGAGCCTTAGGAAAGGCCACTTGACATAGAAAGAGGATGGATGAGGCATTTGCCCCTGGCACTTTTGTCACACAGCATACGAGGCCACACCTCCATTTACAGCCTTTTGAACCCACATCATTTAATTAGGCTCCTCTCTTGCCATAAAGCAGTGTGACCGATTCAAAGACTAAATATCTATGCAAAGAAATTGTGGCAGATCCATAACAGCAGGCAGGTCCCTCGTGCCTGGGAAGCAGGAATATGCAGAATGGATCAATTGAATCATGGGCACTGTCATAGCAAGGAAGAGACAAAATAATCCCTGCTGGGTCAGTAAATAGTTTGGTTATGAAAGCAGTTCATCTGTCAGCAAGTATTCCTAGGCATAGAAATGATTTAACAGATAAACTACCTTGTATTTTGGTCATACCACGAATAAAAGTCTAAGTGCTCATTTGTGCACTGTGATTTAATGGAAAAGGGTCAGTTGTCAATAAACCTTTGTAGGAGACAAGAACGGCTGTTGTTGAATCATTCCCTCAAATAGGTCAAAATTTAGCATACTTCTATTTTTCTTGATTAAATTGTTATTTGTAAATATAATCAAATGTCCTTAATTGCTAGGGTCCATGGGAGTCAAACAGGATGCTGATAGAGGGATCATAATTGCTGCCAGGGCAATGTTAGTACCTGGGTTTGGGTAACGTTGTCAGCTGGTTTCTCACACACGCTGATTTTCCTGCTGGGTTTGAAAGGATACTGCACTTCCACCTTTCTCTCTGTCCACTGCGAAAAGCTTTCTGATTTTCCCACACTCTAATTAAATTCTTGAAGGTCTTCATTCAGCAGCGAGTAATCCATTTGGATCTCAGTTCTCTTCTTAAAGGTCTAAAACACTCTTATCTTGAATCCAGGCCAATGCCTTATTAATTATGCCTGTGGCTGAGAAGATCATCTTGGTTGTTACTATATCAGCAAGCCAAAATGAAGGAGTACAATATGTGATGAAAGACACTGCTTTATAATTTTCCATATTGGTAAGGAGTTTCTCAGGCCTCACCCTAAATTCTTACCCTAGGTGGTTACGCGATTTCATTTGAATCAAATGATCCACTTATTGATTTTCCTCCTGGAGCTTCTTTCAGAGAAGGCAGAAGAGAGGTTGTATACTCTGTGTATTTAGAAAGCATTAGCCTTTATTTGCAAAGATCTTTGCTACTTCTTTCACATTGCTATTAGCAATCGCCGAAACACTGATGAGTCATCAAGTTCCAGTTCAAAGCCTACACAAATGAGTTTCGAATTATATTAGAATTTGTTCTCACAGCACAATTAGATCTCTTCCCATTTTCTGCCTGTGTCAGGTAGGGGCTCATTCCGTTAGGCTGAAGCTGCTGATGTGCCTTTTCTGCACGCGTCATTACTTCTGATTACTACGGAACAGCCACTTGATGATCAGTCCAGATGTCCACTAAGCACTTGGTACAACACAGGCACCAATACTAGACAAATTTATTTCCAAAAACTTTTTTCTTGTTGCCAGAGCAGTACCATGACCTCCAAACACCTCTTTGGTTTAGCTCACAGACCGTGAGTCATCAAGCACGGACAGGGAGGGTTGCAGTGATGTACGTGCACACACACAATATTTATTGACAAACACTCCCCAAGAAAAGCTACTTATCTGCATATAATCGGAGGGTTCGGGCACATGATGTCCACACACACACACGCACAAACTCAGCAGGTTCTGTAACACTGGGAGTTTCAGACGTACATCTTCATAGCCTTTGTGGAGCACAAGGGTACTCGTGACACAGGACAGCCTAGCTGGGTAGTACAGATCACAAAAAAACTTGCTTGAACTTACAGAAGAAGAGTCTAAGGACACAACATTCAAGGCAGTTGGATTTCTTCAGGATAATTCACCAGCTGCTCTTCCACTATTTTTTTTACCTCATTTCCTCTGTTTTTTTTTTTTTTAGCCATCATTCCGCTGTGCACACACCACCTGGGTTCGATCCCACCGGTGTTATCATTTTTGTCACCACCTTTGCCGTGTCTTGTCCCCGGAGCTTTTTATGGGCTCTTCTTCCGTCAGTAGCACATTTAAGACCTGACAAGTTGTGTAACTCCAACTGTGCCTCTGTTTTTCCCCTCATCTCTTGCTCCACCCCGTGCTAATTCCTCGCATTCCACTCAGCCTTCTCTTAGGACCACTCCCTTCTCTCTCCCTTTTTTTTTCCTCTCGATTTAATATCTTCTGCCGTGCCATTACCCTACACGCATAACAAACACGGCCTCCCACTTCATGTTAACTATGCATCCTCCCGCTCCTGTTTCAAAACAAACCCAAAATGCTGCACAGCCCATCTGTGCCGTGAATCATCCCAGCTATAACAAGCACTTTCCATCTGCCTCAGCTCAGCCTTGCACTAGCTGCAGTTTTAAAGTTCAAAGTGCACCATTCATCTCCAAACTCCCCTGAAACCAACGGGACCCTTTCTGTTGAATTCAGAGGGCTTTGACTCAGGCTATAAAACGTACCAGACACGTTGTTTTTTGCTGCATTACTTTTTTCCATTTTCCATTGCAATTTACTGACACATCCGAAGTGTTGCAGGTTCTTGAGTATTAAGCCCCGTAGGATTTGCTTCAAATTGGTGCTTTTCCTGGACATACTGTTTATCTTTTTACATTGTGACCCTCAGAGGTCACAAGTAAGCACTGGGTTTTGTATGACATCAAAGTGCAGCCTAGGAAGCAAAGGCTTAGTTTTTGCCCACAAATCCACGCGTTGCCAGCAAGAGCACTGATGCTGAGTTGAGCCCACAAGCTGCTTTTCCTGCATGAACAAACACAGGTTCTCACTCACACCGACTGGGTAATAGGTCCAAATCATTAATTATTGAGCCTCCAACCGTACGATTGTGGAAGGACTAAACTGTGTTGAAGTTTGGAATCAAAGACAGAGGAAAAGGACTGAAAGCACTTTCTTCTCAATATGCTCTCATATATAAAATTAATCAAATAAGTGTCTTGTCTGGCGTTCTTGAATTAAACCAGTATTTGTATCAATATATATATATTTTGTCACCTCCATGACATGATCTGTAAATATATACTATCTGGTATATGTTGTCATGGGCCAAGTATGTTCTTACTGAAGAAACGCTGCAGCGAATGCATGTTGTGTGTGTACAAATACTGACATTGCAGTTTTTTCTTCTACTTGAGCAGCTTGCTAACTAAGTTTACAGCAGCGACAAAACAAGACAATAAACTTGAATTGAGCTGATTTTGCATCCGATCATGACTTCCTAGCTTGATTATGGTGCACAAAATGCATTAGTGCAAGCGGTCGTGCAGCTCTCGGATCAGTGTCCCAGCAGGTGAGGCCTCCCTCAGGCTCTGTCCCGCTCTCTGAGCTGCCGTGCCCTCTGCTGCAAGATCCCCAACAGATGTGTGTCATCGTAGCGAAGATGAATGTTGGGTTTTGTGCTCCCTTTCAGGCGAGGCTTTCTAATTCCTCCTCCCCCTATCAATTTCCGACTGCCGTCTCGTTTCCATTTGGTGCAGGAAGGCTCACTGACAAGCGAGCATCTCTGACTCATTTCTCTGTGCCCCGGCCGGGAGCCAAGATGTGAAATCAAGGCTCTTTGGGCAAGGCTACAGGCAGCACACAAACACGTCTGGGAAGCTTCGTTACCCAGACGTTTGGGGTTTTACTTCCAAAATTATGACGGCTTGAAATTTCAGCACTTGTTTCTCCGGTTTAACATCCCGCTGAATTATTTCCTGGTGGCTTAGTGTAAAACCGCCTTTATTTTTGTGTGTCTGCGCGCCCGGTAACTGGAAAATAGCATCATCTCCCCCTCGTGGTGTGGGGAGAGGCCTCAGCTGGAAGAGAAAAAGCCCCAAATGGCAGCGTGCTGAATGCAGGCCGAGGAAGTCACCGTCACGCCAGGAAAGATTGCTTGGCCCCGGCTGGTGATGTCTGCTGCAAGTGGCCTCACGAACTCAGTGGTGACACCCCAGCGCGGTCTGGCTTTTGCATTCAATTGCTCCTCCTGTATGTGGGGTTAGAGCAGAGGTAATCCTGTGTTACACATCTCACTAGCATGATGGGGTGAGTAGCAGGAAACAGAAAACAGCCCATGTAGGAACAAGTATATAACACAGCAGCAAGAATAATTGTAATAAGCCATATTTCTTGTGTTTCTAATAACTTTGCTGAATTTAAATTGGATTTATCAATACACTGTTTTTTTCTTACAGCAGTTCATCTTTCAAGACGAGCAGTTTATTATTTTTTTCTGAGCGACTGCAATTTAAAGGCTCTAGCTGGGCAAAATTTTATGCTTTCATACAATACAGATTTTTTGCATCAGACTTGTCCATTGTTAACATTTTTAGAGAAAAAAAAAGAAGCTCGGGAATGTCTGTTTCCTGGAGGCATACTGACTTCTACTGTACGTATCATGCAAGTACATTTCTGGGGTGAACATTCTTTAACTTTGTACGAGCTCTTCTGAGGGATCATTGTATTTCAATAAAATTACATGAACACAAACATCCTTTGTTATGGGTAATTACAGCTGGGGGAAAAAAGACTTCATGTGCCAGTTGAAATAAATACATACAAAGTAATGATACTGGTGAGAAGAACTTCTTAAGGCTTTATCATTCCTTTGAATCCATTAGTAGAGTTATGCTGCCAACCCGATAACATCATGGCGTGGGTGGCCACGTGTTCCCTTAAAGGCAGATTTGCCTCTGAGTGTAAACATGGGAGTTTAATAACCCTGACACCGTGGGGAGATACACAGCATGTGATAAGTGCATATGGATGTGGAGCAAGAGGAGCAAGGTGTCTGGGAAATATTGATAGGTATCAGGGAGGAAAAAAGATCCATTAAATAGCCTTTTTTTTTTTTTTTAGTCTAGTTTTCCTAACAGTCAATTTCAACCCAGCCACACCAGCAGGCAGCAATGTAAGTTGCTTTCTGCATTTTAAAGGCTTCTATTTTTTGCTAACACTGAGAGTTGTCTTGGGTAATTTAGCATGTGCTCCAGATCACAAAGCTAATATTTGACATAAATGCAGTCTGAAAAAGATGACTAATGCATGATCTCTAGTGTGCATGAAAGGGTACAGACATGCAAAGTATGTTGCTATACATAATATTATTTATGCCATACATAATATTTTGCTTTTCTAATAAATTCCTTAATTGGGTCTCCTATGCGCTACACTTAAATCTCAACATTTCATTGATGCTTACTGATCTTTCCCAGTTTTCTTTGTGGTAAATTAATGCCCTTCAGCTAAGTGAGCTAAAATCCAGTGACAGCTGCTCAGCCAAGGGCAGTTGGAAGAGTGTATTTATAATACTTGCAAGAATTAAGTCTCACCTAAGTCAAGTCAAACACTAATATGGAATATTAAACAAAAGCTGAGATCAAAGTCAAAAATTAAGAAACACCAGAATCAATTTGCCTATTTTTTTTTTTTATTTTCTAAGATGTCTGCATTAGGATCTGGTTCCTGGTTATGCTACCATATGCTCTTGTTTTTCACAGGATTGCAGCCTTCTTTGAAATAAGAAGCCTGGTTCCTGTGACAGAGAATGTAAGGATGACATATTTGAGGGAGTGTTTTACCAGTGTTCAAAGACAAAGCTCTCTGATCAGATGCTTGGTGCTGCCCCTTAACACAGAGACGCCAATATCTGTGTGTGTGAATTTTCAGTGCTTAGGAATTGCACAACGACCAACTACTAAAACAGAAGCGATGGTTAAAACTTGGTGTAAAACTGTCAGTCTGTACGTTCAGCCCACAAAGATAAAATGTGAGGAAGAAAGCAAGGTTGTGCCCATAAGTCCAATTAAGCAGTTGTTCTCAAACTATGCTTCTTGTTCTTCCTGCATGCATCGCTGCAGGACGTACTGCACCACTGCTGTTTCACCTACGTTTAGAGGGCATGGCATAAATCTACAAGGGAGTAAATGCAGCACATTTCTGGACATTTGCTGGGACAAAATAGGGATAATTGGTGGTTAAGGTGGTTAAGGCTGGGCGGGACCTAGCAATGAAGGAGACATGAAAAGGCCCTGGCTGCAGATGGAGGTGAGCAATGCAAGGAGCAGGAAGCTGTGGCTGCTGGTGGCCACCAGCTGGTCACTTGTCTCTGCTCCAAGTAAGCCAGTCCCATAAATGTTCTGTACTGTGACTGCCTCCCATTCTGGGGTTCTGGCTGAAAAACAAGATGGTGATGTTTGAATTGTGTTTGAGTTATTGAAGCAACAGTTACACACGTATTACTATAACTAGACACTGATATGGAGCTCAGTTTTAACACCGGGTTTGAAGTTTTGCAAATCATCTCACTGAAATAGCTAAGTCCATAACAAGTAGAAAATATTTGAGCACTCTTTAAATTTTTCGTAATAGTGTGATGCAAAATCAATTGACAAAATCAGAGAAAAAATAGTATTCTTGCCATTTTTCCAATGGATTGCTTTCCTTTACTTTGCACACTTCTCAAGAAATACCTAAAAGTTCCTTCTCTAGCCACTCCCAGTCTCCTCACACTAATTCTAAGCCTATCAGCTCTACGTGGAAAGAACTCATCTAGAAAATGTTCTGTATCTTCTACCTATCATAAAACAAACAAAACAAACAATCAAAACAACAACAACAGTGTAATATGATGAACCCCCTCAGTTTAAGAGGATAGCAGATCTGCTGCGCTACAAAGCATTATTCACTTCTGAGGGAGAGAAATTCTCTAATCTTGGAAAGGCACAGGACCAATCAGTCTGATTTCAGCCCAGCGATTCTCTCTGTCTTCTGCCTTTCCTCCTCTTCTCATGCAGGTTGCTATCAGCAAGCTGTGCTGCCACACAAGTCTCTCCTACAGGGCATGGATGGTGCACAGCTTTCTTCTTTACAGTCTTCTGCAGCCGAAGACAAGGGCTGGAAACAGTAAGAAGTCATTGAAATCATTCAGGTTAACACTAGTTTATTTCCAGGTATCTGCCAATATTGCTGGTAGTTGTAAGAGCTGCATGTGCTACTATGAATGCCATAGAAAACCCCAGACATCAAGGAGACACGGACCGTCACCCATGAACCTGCGGAGTCCTGATAGCACTGAGTCGAGACAGCAAATTCCTGAGTGAGGTGTTACATTTCCATCCTGTTTTGCTGTGCCTCTAGCCTTCATTCGTTACGGCAGGGGAGCATCTGACTCTCAGAGATTAATTAGTAATTAAGAGGTGGTTCAAAAACACTGCAAGTTCAGAGAAAAAAAGCAAGCTAATCACATTAGAAAACAGTTAGAAATATAAATTCTAGTCTCTTGGGATTTTTTTTTCTTTGAGTAGGAAATTTAAATAAGTTTCTTTTGAACATACCCAATTGACCCCACTAACTAGATGTAATAAACAAAAGCAGATATTTAAGCTGACATTTGAGCAGTGTCAAAGCCTTCTAAGCTTGTTCTAAGTAGATTAGCAGATAAGTGCTAGCTTTCCTATTCTGGGATATGTTCCAAGGCAAACATGAAGATGGATGATTTCATTTAACTCCGAAGTGGACAACACTTTACGTTTAAATAATGCAAATCATTTTCATAATTCTGACAAGCTATCAGCTGGCACTGCCGATGTAGGGGTAAATAGCTCTCTCCTTTAATGAAGTCTCTGGTTGCCACTGTGTCTGAAGGCAAAAGCTACATTTCCTTTACTGTTCAATCAGAATGTGAAAGGATAATTATTAGCACTGGGTATGTAGTTTTCTCAGAGACACACAGTGTATCTCATCTGATCTAATCTGAGACAAACTGACTTAATAAATCTTCTTTGAAACAGGGATGTTAGATGTTAGATCTTTGGATATTTCATAGATTCAGTAATATGTTTGCAGACTTACATAAAATAGTGGCAAATAAATCCAGAGCCAGCTTCCAACATCCCATCAGTATTGACAAATCTGCATATACGTATTTTAGTTATGTTGTTTGGAGAAGCTTGCCAGCTACTGCCACTCATTCAGTTTTGTTGTATCTGTCAATCATAACAAGTCCAAAGAGCTGCTTTCAAAATAGCAATTAAGTATTTGCTCCATACTTATTCAGCAAAACACATGCTTAAGTCTCTTGGATGTTCGGTGGTTCTGACTTCCATCTAATACTAGTGTTGAATGTTGCAGAGAAGAATCTCTCTAACATGATTACCTTGTGGGAACATAAATCACGGGAAACCTTCAAAGCTGAGGCTCGCAGCTCAGTGTGCTAAACGGGACTTTCAGGCTCTCAGTTCTGCTGAGTGCACAAACATCATCCTCTTTCTTCCTGACACATCTGTGACACAAGCAGAGCAGAGCAGTATGATTTATTTCAGTAAACTCTGATTTCTATATGGACTTGAAAATGTCACTGAAATTTGGTGCCCCAAAAATTTCAGCCATATTATACCAAAATTGAAAGAAATCAGAGGTGTATTTTGGCTCACTCTATCTTAAATGTTGATAACCTATATATGAGCTAGGTTTCTAACATACTGTTACAGCTAGAGGGCATCTGTTCAAGAGTTGCTGGACTCTAGGGAGCAATTCTTTTCATAACAACAGAAAAAAGCTCTCTAGTCTCCACTGAATGTCTGGACTGTATCTCCATTAGCTCTAATGGGCATGTACACGTGTGGACTCTTACACTGTGGACTCCCAGAGCTGGGGTGAGCCAGTTCTCCCCTCAGGAGTGATAATTTTCCAAAGGGTAAGGAGTCAGGCGTTCTCAAAGTAATTACAGATTTCAATTTAAAATCATCTGTAGAAAGATGACAGTAATGACATTCTAGGTACCTGTACTAACATGTTTTGTATCTGTATAGCTCTGCCTGACCTTCCCCATGCCTGCCAGGCCAGAGTGCTGTCTGTGCACTCTGATGAGACCAGTGACGAGTAGCTGCCCTCAACCCCATGCAAACAGGGTGCCTTCTGCCGCGGGCTCGAGGTGTGCCCAGCTGCAGTTTGCGGTCCGGCTTACACACATACCTTGTGAATCTGCCTGGCTTCTGTGCCACAACTTAATTAAAATAATGTATTTGGCCTGTTTTGGTTACTGTACATCCCCCTTTCACAAAATGGAAGATATATCAAGGAAGATAAGGGAGTGAAGCTCGGGCTGGCAGCACAGGAAGGGCATGGACCTGTTGGAGTGAGTCCAGAGGAGGACCACGAGGATGATCAGAGGGATGGAGCACCTCTTCTACAAAGACAGACGGAGGGAGTTGTGATTGCTCAGCCTGGAGAGGAAAAGGCTCTGTGAAGACCTTATAGAGGCCTCCCAGTAGCTAAACAGGGCTACAGGAAAGCAGGGGAGGGGCTCTTTGTCAGGTAGTGTAAGGACAGGACAAGAGAGAATGGCTTTAAACTAAAAGAGGGTTGGTTTAGATTAGCTATAAGGAGGAAAATATTTATGCTTCTTTTAATTGGGCCCATGAAGGACACTGAGGCCCTGGAGCGTGTCCAGAGCAGGGCTACAAAGCTGGTGAAGGGCCTGGAGCACAAGTCCTGTGAGGAGCGGCTGAGGGAACTGGGGTTGGTCTGGGGAAGAGGAGGCTCAGGGGAGACCTTATTGCTCTCTACAGCTACCTGAAAGGAAGGTGTGGGGAGCTGGGGGTCGGCCTCTTCTCACAGGTAACTGGTGACAGGACTAGAGGGCATGGCCTCAAGTTGCTCCAGGGGAGGTTCAGGTTGGAAATGAGGAGACATTTCTCCTCAGAAAGAGCAGTCAGGCGTTGGGACAGGTTGCCCAGAGAGGTGGTGGAGTCACTGTCCCTGGGGGTGTTCAAGGAAAGGTTGGACGTGGTGCTTAGGGACATGGTTTAGTGGGTGACATTGGTGGTAGGGGGATGGTTGGACCAGGTGACCTTGGAGGACTTCTCCAACCTTAATGGTTCTGATTCTACTCAAAGGGTGGTGAGGCCCTGGCACAGGCTGCCCAGAGAAGCTGTGGATGCCCCATCCCTGGAGGTGTTCAAGGCCAGG